>NW_027115659.1:82457-123511 GCF_000696795.3 Halyomorpha halys | reverse complement strand
AAAAAAAAAAAAAAAAAAACACACACACACACACACACAAAATTTAGTATACTCAATAGTTAAAATAAAAAGAATCTTTAATTATAGAAACATCATTTGACTCTGACGTCTAAGGAAATTAATACCTATTACTTACACACGATGACGTGTGCGATCATAAATTAGGTTTTTCCTTGGATTATACAACATAATAATTAACCTAATCTAATATGCATCTGAAATTACAGTGGATATATATTCCTGAAAAACAAAAATTTAGCTGAGGTGTAGATAGTTGACCGTAGATTAATGATTGGAGAAGTTTCTAGGCATAAAATAAATAAATATGGTTTTGTTTATTTATGTTGCTCTTTGCTGACCGCACCCCCCCCCCCCGACAAACTTACCCCGACAAAAAATTTAGCTGAATCATATATTGAATAGTTAAACGAAGCACCATTGCTAGGAGATGGTATGCAAGATTCGGAAATCAAAATCAAAAGACATAAATTGAAATTATATCAAGAGGAGAAAAAAGGGAAAAAAATAATAATGATATAATTGAGAAAAAAACGGTTTATCTTTTTTTTCCCTCACTATCTTTCTCTACTTTGAGTGAGTTTATTTTCAGTATTCAGTTATCTGTTTATTTGCAATACTGATATTTTCCAATTCTATTATAGTTGCATTTTCTTGTTATTCAACTGTTTATATTATATACTTTAAGCCCTGTGCTACACTTGCCTGAGCCTGGGTTCGAATACTGCTGTGGCAAAAAATTAATTATTTTGTTACATAAGACATGATTGAACCCTGTGGGTTCAGGATTCTTCATCGGCCCTCTTGGCCAAATCACCTCATTACACAACCGCAAGACTCACAACAATACTTTAAGACCCTTCATTGGTTTGATTGGTTCATTCACTGAAAATATTATTTTTTACTATCTTTAAATTTAATCTTGGTCATCGCCCAGACTATATTCTGCTTAAAGTAATTTTATAACAAAGCAGTCTTCTACGAAAATGACGAGTATAATTCAAGTGGTCTTACAGGTCAAGTTATTTCTAACATAAATACTCAAAAGAAGTATCCGCTCCTGTAGCGCTAAGGGTCAGGGGTTCAGTGGTAGGATTAAATATCCTACAGAGGAAGAAGGCGATTTGTTCATGATCACATCCAACCCCCAGATTTTTCAACAATTAACAGTACCCACTTTATAGGGGCTGGGTGGACCACGGGGGGCTCCCGAAGCGACAGTGTTCATTCAGGATATTTCTCAAACATTTAGGGTAGAGTTTCATCGTCAATTTCTAGCTTACAAAGTCTGTCTAAAATTGTTATTAATTAATTTTTAAGAAGAAATTTCATGGTTGTAATGTCCTACTGACTGTAAATATATTTTTATAAATATTAATATATATGTGTATATAAGGGGCTTATACATGAGAGATGTGACAGAGGGTTTTTGTCACAGCCGGGGTGAACAAATAGCAGCTCGTACAAGGCCCCTTAATTGAGTTACACTCCTTGCTCCTAGAGGGCATTAATCACTCTAGAACTCTCAATCCCTACTGCCATTCTCTCAATTCATTGCCTTTGTGTATTTAGTTGTTAGAGAGATGACCCACGCAAAAATATCGCCCAAGTATATAACAACAGTTGGTCATTAAGTATATATATTATTATATGGTAACTCCAAAACTATAAAAATGTGGTTTTTATACTTTAAAAAATTATAAAAATTCAACAAATAATTCCAGAGACCTCACACATCATTTTGTATGAATCTTTTATGATTTATTCGGAAATTCTATGTGAATAAAAATCTAAAAATTCTTTAGAGATGTATTTAGAAGAGTGATTCCTAACACATAAAAGTCTGGGGACCTTGTGGACTAAGCCGGATATTAAAGTAAGTGAAGCCTTTCTTGGTTCCCCATTACAAATATTTGAAAATTAGGTAGCTTAAAATTGCATTTCGAGTCATTGTTATTATGAATTTTCTTTTTAACTACCATCCAAATATAAGAAGAAGTAATTCTAACATTAAAGTCTCGTAAAAAAATGCATTGACCCACACGCGACCTACTACAAGGCTTTCTACCCATGATCCCCAGACCACCGGTTGGGAACCACTGCTTTAGAAAGAGCGTACATTTTTTTTTTTTCGGACCTTCAAGGTATATCAACTAAAGCAACAATATGTTTAAGACTTATTAAATCGTTCCTGTCCTAACGGCAATCACTTCTGATTAATTAAAATTTTGATCTGAAATGCAAAGACTTCCAGCTTTTTCTATTCTTATATTGTCTCTTAACATTTTTCGTTAAATTCTGTCTCCAAAAATATAATGCCTGCTTTTCTTCATTATTTCTTTTTACTCTTCCTTCAATGGGCCCATTCCATAATCAACTTTCAGACGCTATTATTAACATTTTATTATATTAACATGTCCAAATCGTGTTAACTTTTTTTGTTCAATGTATGACAGAATATCCATAACTTCCTTAGTTATTATTATAAGTTCTACATAATTACCCTATCATTAGTTACCATTTTTTCATCTAGAATTTACAGCTACTTTTTTTCATTTCATCTAACATCTTAAGCGGTGCCTGGTAATCATTTACATTTACCCCAGATATATATATATGTTTTATAAGCTTGCAATATGATGTTATTTGCTTGCATGGATACTTTTCTTATTCTTACTAAAATGTAATAAATATTAAGGAGACAAATATTAGTTGAATCAAATTAGTCAGCTAACCAAATTGATCAAAAACTAAAAGAAATTACTTTTTTTTATGTTGCTTCGTAACACCTTATGTGCGCAAAAGTCTAATGGATTTGCACATCGGTTTTGTAATAGGGAGGAATAGTGAATATGTAAACTTGGTGTATTAAGTTATTTTTGTAGCTTATATCTTACAAAGTATTACGTACGTTGAAATTTGTTCCATAGTTTTTGAAACATTAAGGGGAAAAATATGAACGATCAATCGTATGCGCCGAAACTTAGGAAGTTATTTGTTATAAAAAAGAATTAGCTCGATAAATCAAAAACTACCGTGAAAGGAAGACCCCTTTTCTTATTTATTGAATATTTGATTTTTACATTTTCAAGTGAAACTTCTACACCTACGTTCTACAGCTAAAGAAAAAAATATTATAAGCGAATGAATTGATTTCGTGACGCGAGGGAACGCTCGAGATGAAACGGAAATGGTGAAATATTCAGTATTTCATCCTCTTTGTAATGACTATAATTTAAAATTGTATATTGACGCAACATGGTGACATCGTGACTCAAAATTGGAGAAGATAGCGCCAGAAATAAAATGATAACGAACTTTCGCACATTTGAATTGAATCATCTTGAAAACTAAAAATTGGAGTTCCATACTTTACGTGAGGGAAATGTTCAGCATATCATCCTCTTTGTATTGAGATATAATTCAAATTCTTATTGTAAATCTGAATATAAAATATGTTAAAAACTAACAAATCATTATTAATAAATATCATAATTTTACTTAATGATAAATTATAATTGTTCCATCACACATCATTTCATTTTCTAGAACACTTACTTTTGTCAGGCAGCCCCGGGACTGCCATATTTTTTTTTATTGTCTAATTTTACTGGACAAATCATACTGAATATGATTTGAATGAGTCCACGCACCCTGGCAAAATTTATATTTGTTGGTCTGCAGTAACAATTATGCTTGTTCCTTATGTCCTGGCCAACTCTTAATTCCAAATCAAACAAATAACCAACTAATCAGGATGATACTGGATTACTGTGTAGATACGAAAATCATAAAATTTCCTAAGAGCAGGAATTATTAGCAATAAAACTGACAAGCTCGATTAAAGTAAACAGATCCTAAAATATTACTCAAAAATACCGCATTGAATTATATGTTGCATCATTATGAGAAACAAATGAATACATAACTAACTGTATCTTCAAAACAATACACGATTTATAACAGTGATCTGTGTGTAATAAAAAAGATTGTGGGACGTGACGAAAAATCAAACGACTTAGTTAGCTACCGAAGTTTTATAGACCGTTTCGAAGAATATGAGGTCACGTTATAATTCGATTTACTTTTATATTCGTCGTTCTCAATTTGACATGGTCGGGTCAGGTCCCCAAAAACGTTTTACAACTTCGGCGAAAAAAAAGTGCCTTATTTTAAGCATGATTCACAAGTGTTTACTTATTGGCATACAATTAAAAATCTTAGTTTTAGATGAACAAATATCAAGGTGCCCGTTGTGGGAACTGGGAGTGAATTAGAGATTGGTATCTTAATTGAGTTCTAATGAGTTCCATTTGGAACGTTTCTGTATTCTAGGTATTTTTGACCTAGTAATAAAGGTATCCTTGGATTTTTATGATTTTTTTTTTTTATTATTTATTTATTGTAATTTACAACTGTACAAAATAATACAACAGGTAAATATGTAGTATGTTTCATATACACTTGAAAATCTTGGGAAGGAACCACCCATTGGTGAAAATGAAAGATTAAGAATTAATGGGTTAGGATGGTTAAGGAGTTTGGAATAAAAAGACGCATATCTGTTTTGGGTCAAATCTGCAACGAATGGGATGTTAAGGTCTTTATGAATGAGTTTATTTGTGACGTAATAAGGAGCATCAACGATTTTACGTAGGATTTTGGATTGTAACGATTGGATGCGGGAAGAATTTGATGGTTTGGTGGAGCCCCAGAGCTCAATTCCATATGTCCAAATTGGTCTGATTATTGAAGTGTATACTAATTTTTTGTAATGAATGGGAAGTTTGGATTTTTATGATAAAATATTTTAAAGAACTAACCAGTTGGTTAACAACTTCCAAAATATTGAAAGAATTTCATAACTAAATTAAGCCGATAAGAGAAAAAATATTTTTTTCCGACTGAAAATAAGATTTGTAATGTCGACGTAGTATATGCCATTAGAAAGCCAAATAATTAAATAATAATAATAATATATTTAACACATAAAAGGCGTCGAAAATACGAGAATAACGAAAAACACTTAAATGAAATGTCTGTTTTAACAGGAGTCAAGCTGTCAGGGATATGTGCACTACGTTTTTCCATATTAGAAGTGAGATAAATGTTTTTATATCACCACACTCATCTCAATTTCACTTAACCTATATATGAGCCTTTCGGCTGGCAGAATGACTAATTCTTTGAAATCATTTATAGCGTGTTATATATTTATTCCAATCCTCGAAGAATGGTGTCGAAATTGGAGGATAAAGATAAATCCCAACAAATCACATTTACTCTTCGTCGTAAACCTGCCGACTGCCCTTCAGTATACTTTAATAATGTGGCTCTTACCCCTGTAGAACAGATTCGTTATCTTGACAAACGACTAACCTGGAATCCTCACACAAGACTGAAAAGACAGGAAACTGCACGCAGATTCCGACTACTACAGCACTTACTAGACAAACGGTCTAAACTTCCAACTCATTACAAAAGACCGATCTACATGACAATAATAAGGCTCTGGATATACGGAGTTGAGCTTTGGGGCTCCACTAAACCTTCGAATTCCTCTCGTATCCAATCTTTACAATCCAAAATCCTTCGTAAAATCCTCAATGCTCCTTATTTTGTTACTAATAAAACCATCCATAAAGACCTAAATGTTCCTTATGTAACTGATCTAGCCCGAACCCGATATTATTCCTTCCATAATAAACTCCCTAACCACCCAAACCCACTCGTTTCTAATCTTGCTTCCTCCTCCATTCCTGGCAATCCTCCAAGGCAACTGAAAAGAAGATGGCCTCGTGACCTTATATTGTAAACTGTTTTAGAGTTCTACTACTGGGTAGTTTCTCTACATCCTGTATCATATCATATGCCATTATGATCAAATTTACTGGTTGTATTTTTTTATACAGTTGTAAATATCAACAAATAAATAAAATAAAAATATATTTATTCTATAACAATTTAAAGTAGGATCTAAATTTTGGAAAACTAATATTTTTTTTTTTTTATACTTTTGAAAATTAAAAATGTTAAAATTTTGCAACGAGAAATAGACTGTTCTTGTATCTGTTCTAATTATGGCATATACGAGCACGAATTAATTTTATCCCTAAGTAGGCTGGTAAACGAAATCCTTGCGTAAAAAAAACCAGACACTTTTTCAAAAATGTATGCACTTATCGATCAAGAAAATAAACAGTTAAATACAATTTATTTAAAGAAAAGTCGTTTGAATATATTATTATTATTTAAAATATGAATTACATATCTAACAAACAAAATATGTTAACATTATTAAACAAATTTAATGAAAAATGTTTTTTAGAATTTGGAGAAAAAAATGTATCATAAACTTTTTTTTTTTTAACCTAGGTTCATTATTAATCATGTCATTAATTAAGGAGTTAATTGAAACGTGAGTTATTGATTACCACAGAGTTTGAACAGCACGATAAAGTTCCTACACAGTTCTGATAGTTTGCCATGCCTCTAACACACCTCCGTAGTGGTGCCATTAAGCGTAAATGCTTTCTACTAGTTCTGGACAAGTATAAATTGTTAAATTATTCTAGAGGTGTCACAAAAATTTCCAAGTTATTTAATTGATTATTTATAATCAACATTCACTGAATATTAATTTATCCTTTTAAATAAAAAAGTACAGTGAAGATATTTAATTGTTGGTAATTTGCTAACAAAACTATATTTTTAAGTTTTAAAACGTTAAAGATAATTATTATTCAGTATTACGTTAGAAGTTCGAAATCGTTAAGTTAATTTTTAATAGTAATTGTTAAAAGATGTTTTTTAATTATAACTTCTGAATTGTATTCATATAATAACTACAATTTTTCTAAACATATCTAAAATATGTATTCTTAGACAAGTCAAAAACCTTTAAAGATTAACAGCATTAAAGTTACAGTTTTTTTCTCAAAATCTTAAAGCCATTTAAACCTTAAAAAACCATAATCCGAATTATTCTCTCTTTCACGTTTCCATTTTTTTTCTATTGCTATAACTAGTTCTGATTAATATGATTAATGAAACAACGTACTGTCTAAATAATGTATTTATTAAATAAATTAAAGAATTATTTCACAAAATAATTATTTCCAAAATGATGATTATTCACTAAAGGTTCTTTTGTTGAAATAATCGCGATCAAATAACTATTTGTATTTATATCTCGAAAAACGTATTCATTAAATAATCTATTCAAAAATAACGTTTAAAATCCATGAAACCATGTTACACGGAGCTATTTTACAACAATTAAAGTAATTTTCTTAGCCACTTCGACGGTGCACACTGCATGATAGTTGCCATCTCACTCCTATAATACACATTCCTGATACCACATAATATACAAATATTTTATCTGAGGATAGCTTGGTTGTGAGCTCAATTATAAATGTGTGGTGAATCTTTAATAGCTTAGTTAACTTAGTTAAAACATTTTTTTGTATCATAATTATGATACACATATAATCACTGTTAGAAGAAAATACAATAACAAATTGTCCATAAAAAATGGGACAAAACGAAGACGATCAACGAAATGAAAATAAAATGATCAATGAAATGAAAATCAACGAAAATGTATAGAAAGGCTAAGAAGATATCAAAATAACGTGCCAGTCGAAGAAATTCATTCCACAATATGATGCTTATGAAAATCCCTTAAATGTTTCAATGCTTGTTATTATCATATAAGAGATACAATATATCACTAATATTGAAATTAGTAATTGACAAAACAATAGCTAATCTGGGTCTAGTAATAATATCTCAATATTGAGAGTCTAGATGTTTTACATTTGGCCGGAATACAGGAGAATTGTGAACTCTCTAAGAACAACCATCGCAATATTAATCGAGAAAAGGCACCCAATAAACGTCAGAAGATTTACCAATCATATCATAAATAAGGCCATAAATAGATACCTTTCATTCCAATCCAGATATTCCTTGTAAGTACTTGAGTAGATATTATGTTACAAAGTTTATTTGAATCGACTGCTGGTTTTGACTTTCATAATATATAAATACGAAATAGATGACAGTGCAAGACAAAGTAAGTGAAACCAAAACAAAGGTTGGAGAACAATACTGGCTAATTGTTTTAAACTTTTTTGTAATAAATTGCAGATTACCGCCGTCAACGGTCAAGCAGTCAAACCGCAAGCAGAGCTTGAACAGACGTCGATATTGTTATCAATTTCATTTGATATTGAACACAATAATATACAACCTTTGCTGTCGCTTTCAGTTCAGTTAAGTGAAAGCAGTATTGTGAAAAGAAGTTTGCGGTCAATTACTGCTGCTACCCTTACTGATAAGAATAGGTTTGTTACCTACAAGATAACAACCGTATACTAGGAATGTGACTCTGGCTAAGGGGTAAAAAATATATGAGAGGTCTTCCTTCATTCAGACTACTCAAGATAAAATATATGAGAGGTCTTCCTCCATTCAGACTACTCAAGAAAGAATGCCTATCTGGAAGATAACTTATGAGGTGAAAAGATTTCCGCTTTGGCAGATCCTAGGTTTATGCAGATCGCTCCGTTGTCGTCAATCAAATTCTGCCTTGCCGCTCTGAGATAGAATCCAAAGAACTCTCAACCTCGAAGTCCTTCACAACTGAATCTAATCCGGGCTGAGATCAACCCGAGCCAAGCTGAAGGTGAGGTAGATCTGTATCTACCATTAACAAATGCAAAACTGACTCAACGCTATAATTAGGCATTCAAATAAGTGAGAAAAAATATCTCTACTAAACAGGTCGTGGAAAAAAACCGAGAATACAATGTTAATAAGGTTTTTTTATTACCTGCGGGAATTTAACAATCTTTAAATAAATAATTCCTATTTTCAAAGAATTTCTAATAAGAAATTCTGCATAGGCAGAAAGATGGAATTTCAATATCGTTTACCTATTCATGGAATTGTATACAGTTAAGACCTGCGATAGTGGAAATTCTGAATTCGAGTTTTAACAAAAATACACGTTTTGAGGTCCCCTGAATTGAAATAATTTAGTTTTCCCAAAATTATCTGTGTGAGTGTGAGCATCCTGGCTAAAAAATTACAATTCGTACGAAACTGAAATATCATATTTTAGGCAGGCATATGGTCTGGGATGTGACACCAACTTTTTCGTTGAAATCAACCAACCAGAAGTGCTTCATTTAATCAGTTTATGCTATTTAAAAGGCTTTCTCAAAAACGTCACTTTCCTAAAACAGGTTATATAGTGATGGTATCTATTAATCAAAATTATATAAGCCACACAACGACTATGGTGTCAGAACCCATCTAAAGACACACCCTAAGGTAGCAGACCCTTCATTGTTTTAAGGGATGAATTTGGTAGATGATGACAATATCACCTATAGATTTATAAGCGATACTTCATCCCTAACACCAAGTACTTCATGGATTCTGGTATTAGTTTTTTTACCATAAAATTAAATTTAATTTATACCCTAAAAATCATAAATATAATGAAAATTATGCAGTTTAATTAAAAATAATATTTTCTATTCCAAAACCTAGAAAATTGTAACGTCATAGTTAAGTTTTTAAAATTGTTTTTGTAGGAAAATAGCTGGATATCTTCTAAATCTGGTAAAAATAATATTTTTAAAAAATCTCACTATATTTTAAGATGAACACAAACATTTTTACATCATTAATTCAAAATTAAAATATGTACCGCTACAGCCCATGGAAGACTCTTCCCAGCTCATGATGTGTGGACCCACAACAGAATTGTGACAATGGTCATTCAGGAAAAATCGGGACTTAATGGAGATGTACGGTAATTCGTTATTGCGGTATTAATGAAGATGGCTAGTATTCGAGGCCTTGCACATGTGGGGAGCATACCAGAGGATCGCCTACCAGGAAGGTTGCTGTATTAATTGCCGGCAGGAGGAAGATCATGTTTGAGGGTGCTTGATGACGTGGAGGCTGGCCTGCGTCGGTTAGGGGGAAGGAGATGGAAAAACCATGCCTCTGACAGGAACAAGTGGTCGAGGTTAGTTTCGGAGGCCAAAGAAAAGTATTTATTTTTATTTAAGTGTACAATAAACTTAACTAAATGTATGAACTAAAGTCAAAAATGGCTTCGCGTTAGACTGAATTAAAGTTTAAATAAACTTGGTTCATCTATTCCGGATTTACTCTGCCTATTTTTTATCTGATATAATATGATCACAACAATGTGATCTAACACATTTTGTGATCTGACGACATTAAAGAAATCTGATTTCTCTTAGGTTTCTCTTTAACTGAATACTCATAATTATTAGTGATAATTGAGATATGAATTAAAAAAAAAATTAATTGCGAGTGAGACTCTTTATCTAGTGAATAAAAATCTTCATTTGACCTAGAGAATCTATATTTGGAAAATGAGGAAAACAATAATTTCCCAATGTTTCTAACACTAAATGGTGTCAAGTAAATAATAGATTAAATTATTATTTATTTTAAAAAAGCAATTTTAAGTCATGTTTCAACCGTAAAATTCTATAACTTTATTTATTGAGAACTATTTGAAACAGACAAAATCAAATAAATAAAATCTGTAGTTCTTGTAACTAGTAAATATCTTATACTAATTTCGGATTATTAATTTATATCAAGATGTTTAACCACCATGTATAATTTGTGTTATTTATTTTTAAACTTTAACTAACTGACAATTAGATCCATAACTATGGTTACTGAAAATTATGTTCGAAAAAAACAAAACATAAGTTCACGAGATTTCAATCAATATGCACTATATAATTAGCTAGCTATCTTGTTGTTTCCTGTTCTAGGTAGAATACATTCTTGCACCACAAACTCAACACAAATGTTTTTCCCGTAATAACGCAATCCAAACAATACCAAACCACAATACCTCTGCGGTTCCTAAATGGAAAATAGAGTTCCTTTCCATTAGTGTAAGGGAACAGATAATGGACCTCTATTAGTTATATTGGCGTTATTTATGCTTTTACCTCCTAACATAGATTAAGTAAATTCATTATTCATTTTATTTTAACAGCATACCGAGTTGAGCTTCGGGGCTCCACTAAACCTTCGAATTCCTCTCGTATCCAATCTTTACAATCCAAAATCCTCAATGCTCCTTATTTTGTTACTAATAAAACCATCCATAAAGACCTAAATGTTCCTTATGTAACCGATCTAGCACGAACCCGATATTATTCCTTCCATAATAAACTTCCTAACCACCCAAACCCACTCGTTTCTAACCTTGCTTCCTCTTTCATTCCTGGCAATCCTCTGAGGCGCTGATTGTAAACTGTTTTTAGAGTTCTACTACTGGGTAGTTTCTCTACATCCTGTATCATATCATTATGTCATTATGATCAAATTTACTGGTTGTATTTTTATATACAGTTGTAAATATCAATAAATAAATAAAAAAAATAAATAAATAAAAATTTTAACAGCATTTGTAAACAAATAACTTTTTGATTGTAAACAATTGTCAATTGATTTCATTTGTTGCTTATAGGGAACTTCTTTTACCAGAAAACCTATCAAAACCTAATCTTATCCCATCCTGTATTATAAATATAAATATTGTTAATAGTAATAATATAAATATGATCATAATTTTTTTTAAATAATGATGTAAATATGGGGGAGTGCGGTAGCCACTGGGTAAAGCGCGTGGCTGCTAACTCTAAGAACCTGAGCTGGGCAGAAAATTAGTTTCTGTTACAGCGTAACCGTGAGTCAACTCCTGTGGGTTCTGGAGCCCTCCTGGGGTCCACACAGCCTCTTAAATTGGGTACCGTTACTGGATAAAAATTGATGATTCTCACCAAATCACCTCCTTGCACAACCGTTGGTCTAGTAACAGTACTTCTTTACAAAGTAATGAACCGCTGACCTTCCATGGGCTGTATCTAGGATAATTTCATCGCAAAATAAGCTCTAAGATTAAATAAAAGCGAGGTTGGCACCACTCCAAAAATCTTTTCCGCAAATCCAAGTTTACGATATACTGACATATGGTGTCCGACCCAGTAAAACAAAATAAGCATTAATAGTACAAGAGCCGGGAAGAAAAAAAGGCAGTTATTTCACTCCAATGTTTGATTAATTTAATGAAAACTATGTCTAATTACCAGTCGAAATTGATGAGTCGGCCAAGTATAGGTAGGGGGAATAAAAATGGCGGCTGTTTCAAAACCTTAAAAAAACATTAATTTTGCATTTGGAGCTCTATATCCTTAAAACTACCAACATCACTAGAAAATCTAAAAGAACATTATTTAAAGAAGTGTAAATCTGCTGAGATATGAGCCATAATAGAGCTATTTCCATCAAATAGTTCTCAAGATATAGCTTTTTAAAAAGCTATATTTCATAAAAATGTACTGAAATATCAGTAGTTAGTGAATCTATTTTAAGAAATCTTCGACTTACAAATGTTTATTAGCACTCAAATTAAAGCTAAACAATTGTACTATAAATTAATTTATGACCTATACCTTCGTAGGAATAGTAGTTTTAGTGATATTTGCTAATATAAATTGATTTATAGTTGTTTGGACAATAAGTTTGATTTATGAAAAACTTTATTACAGAAACTATTGGACGTACAGATGTCAACCAGGAATCAAATTAAAGCTAGTTAAATTTACTACAAAATAGTTATTATGTTTATCTTTGTAGGAGTAGTAGTTTTTATGATATTTGACAAAATAAACTCACAAAATGTTATTTCTAGTTGTTTGTATAAAATATTAGATTTTTGAAAAATATATCTCTAGACCCATAAGACGCACATATGTCTGTCAACACTCAAAATAAAGGAAATGTAACTTATCTTCGTAGGGGTAGTAGTTTTTATGATATTCACATATGAATATAAATTTGGCAAATGAAAATTTGTTCGAAAACTATATTTATTTTAGAAAATTTCATGAAAACTACGACTCCTACGAAAATAAACTACTTTATATCTCATTAAACTAGCTTTAATTTGAGTGCATATAGACATCTGTACGTCAAATTCACTAACAGTAACAATAAATTCACTAACTACTGATTTTTCAGTACGTTCTGAACAACATTTTTATGAAATATTGCTGCATATCTCGAGAACTATTGAACGTAAATATCTCTATTAGGGCTTACATATTAGCAAATTTACTCTATTTTAAATGATGCTCTCTTAGATTTTCTATTGTTGTTGGTAGGTGTAAAGATATAGAGCTCCGAATAAAAAATTTATTATTTTTAACGTTTTGAAACAGCCGCTATATTTTATTCCCCCTACCTATACTTGGCAGACTCATCAATTTCGACTAGTAATTATACATAGCTTTCATTGAAGTAATCAGAAATTGGGATGAACTAACTCCATTTTTTCTCCACTTGGGCTCTTGTACTATTAATAGGGGAGTGCGGTAGCCACGGGGTAAAGGCCATGGCTCCTAACTCTAAGAACTAAACTCTAAGAAAGTAATGAAGGAAACATAAAACTTCACAGACGGCAAAAGCTACTAAAACTGCTGGTCCAACAACTAAGTCACTGTTCTCTCTATAGCGGTGGTACATTTATCCCGAACTCACCCAACTATTATAAGAACGTAAAATGTACTATTATACACAAAAAAGCATATTTAAGATAATAATCGGTTAAAAAATGAAAGAAGTTTAAATAATAAAACGAACGAACTTCTAAATGAAATTGGAAGATAATTATTTTTTAAATAATGTATATCACATGTGTGCCACCATAACTGTCAAATACGTCTAAAATAATCACTGACAGTAGCTTATTTGACAGTATCTTCTAGGCGGCCAAGGTCAAGGGTATAGATGATAACATTGCTTTTCCTTGTTAGCTTCCAAGTATCCGGAAAATCGAAGTTTATTTATTAAAAAGTTATTCAAGCTTAAAGTCCTACTGAAAATTTACCTAAGACTATTTTATGAAATTTAAGATTAGGTAAAAAAATATCATAAATAATGACTACTGCACTTCTGAGGGGGGAGAATAATTCTGAATTGAAGATAAATCTAAGAAATTTTGGAATGTAGGAATCTTCCTTTCCCTTCAAGTTGTTCAAATTCAAATTCAAAAAGCGATTCCAAAAAAATTACCTCCCTGGAAGTCTAGGCGTAGGCGGGAAACAAGTGAAAACATAAACCATATGGAAAGGAGTTACAGAGGAAACAATTGTATTTCAACTGATATTAAAACAAATTAAATAAAATTTTGTGTTAAATTTGGAACATATACAGTTACCGGAAAATTAACTTAAAAATATATATATTATTGCTTAGTATGTTTTTCCCATGACTTCAAACAGAATCACAATAACTAAGAAGCTATTAGTTACAGAATTAACTAATAGAGTTGTATGACAAATACATATTCATATACATATTTGGGTAGTTTTATATATAAATGAGATCTCTTTTAATTTAAGCTAGACTGAGACCTTGGACTTCTAGAGAATCCATGAACAGGTAGAGCTATGTTACATTCAGGATTCTTTTATAGAAGAAGAGTAATGTGAAAGTAAATAATAACCTCTCTTCTCAGTGGGCACTTTAGGTGATCCATCCATCACCCTTAGGTCTCAGCTGAAGGATGAACAGGGTCTTGGAACATCCTGTAAGGACTAAAAGATTAGCCTTAGGTTCATCTTTATTGACAGCTTGAATAAAAAGTTCTTCTTATCCTTAACAAATCATACTTTACAAACTGCAAATAAATTGAACAATGAAAGGGGGGGATATAAAGAATATATAAAATAAAAAATAAAAGAGTAAAATCTTTTTCTTAAAAGTTTAGCTTTTAAGTTGAGGCTTAATGGATCTATCTTATTATAAATGATAAAAAAATATATGTTTTTCGACATTTATTGGCAATGTTGTTCATTTACTCTTCCACTCCAAAGAGGATAATCGTTGCCACAGTAATTCTATTTTACATTATCCATTAATGTGAACATTCTGAACGACAGCAGTTTACTTAATTAGATTTTTTTTATTCATCCAGAAAGTTTAGAACGAGGCAGATCTTCATTTGCAATCCAATTAAAGTTACCAGAGCACTATGAATCATCCAGATAAAGTTTAGCGATCTAAAGAAAAAGTTCATCATTGACTTTTGCCAGCTGGACTAAATTTTATAAACACAGATCAGAAGGATCCTTCCACTAACTTCACAGAATACTTGATGAGAAATATTTGATTACAGCAAGATAATTAAGTCAGACGTAATTGTCATATTTAACAAGGGTTAACAATACTTAAAAGGTCAATACGCATTTTGCATTCCCAAATACCGGACTAACCAACTTAGTGGAAGTAGCAAAGGCCATACGCTACGTGTTTATTTCATCTTAAACGAAAAGGTTTAGCTTATAAAAAAATTTAGTAAACCTAGTTACCGTTAGCAGATATATTTGCTTCAAAAAATATTTTTCTATATACGGTCACTCTGTATAAGGTCGAAAAGTACTTTTTTTCATTATATAGATGAAAATGTCAACCTAAAAACCAATAGGCATAGTTATACTATCTATAATTCTATTTTCATCTTTAATTAAAATATTTATAAAATACTAACATACCCGAACACAATTCCCTACTGCTATATTCAAGAGTGTATATACATTAATTGAACACTACTAAAACTAAAAACAATATCAATTAATATATAGATGAAGTTATAGGATGCTAAATATAAATAACTAGCAACAGCTAACTTCGGAGTATAATTGTTAATACGAGTCCGATTTAAGTGATTTTTTCTACTTCTTTTAGACAATTTGATTATTTATGAGATTGTAAAGTATATATTGCATAAAATATAAATATTTTTTTAAAAAATGGTACTTCAGGGTATGAGACGACGCTAGAAACAAATATGATTTATTAAAAAAAAAAATTTCTTGACCTAATTTACCCTCGGCCACATTATGTTTATATACTTTTTTATGAATATAATGTCGTTTAATGGCATCAGTGATATTTTTTTTTAATTCTTCGTAACGAGACGGATCAACTGTAACTGTGGAAAAAACGTATACTTGTAGAGCTACAAACCAAAAACGCTTAATTTTGTTCATAAATCTTTTTTCTACTTCAGAATCCGGTGATTCCATTATATTCTCATAGTGAAAGATTTATTAAGATAAAGGATTAGGAAATCGGCTAATACTTATAGTGAAATAAAGTACAATAAATAAACCAGTGTACATTAAATTTTTTTAAAATAAAGATGAAAAACTAAATTATGATACAAAAATAACAATGTAATTAACAACTGATGAGGTAAAAAAAGTATCATTTATGTATTTAAAAACTAAATCAAAGGTGTTTATTTCATAAAGTGGTAAAATTATTTCAGATTTTTGTTACTGATGAAAATATATGAATAAAGTTCTTAAAGAAAGAGTTTTCACGAAAATACCTGATATAAGAACAAAAACCTTTTAGTGTGAAAAATGTATATTTTTAAGTTATTTATAAGTAGATGCTTACTAAGTCTTAGCTTTAGATATGAAGAATTATTGTTAAATAGGTTTTCTGCATACAATTCTCTTTTTATTTTTATATTTATTGCTTTTATTATTATCAATTAGAAATTTAATTTCATAATTTTAACGGAATACTCTCATAGTTATATGATAAAAAGCTGTTAAAATGTGAATACATAGGTAATATGAAGAAGTGGGGGGGATCATACTTAATTTTTAAATTCATTTCCCTTCCTGTTCAAGTCGAGATAGTCAACATGAGGAACAGAGCCAAAGAAATAAGACGAAATTACTTTAAGCTTTTAGAAGTGGAAAACGTTAAGAAATAGATGAAAAGCAATAAATTATTCAAGATGATACACCAAAATTCCACAAGCTATCTGAGATTCTGCAACTATATGTGATGGTGTTGAAACCAAAGGAGTCAAAGGAGGAAATACATAATACGTGTTGAAGTGCTACTGAATAATAATCATTACAAATATTATTATTCTCTTCTCTATTCAGCCATATTTTCCAGAAATCAAACTGAGGTCGAATATACAGCGAGTTCTTACAGCTAGGTTGTGTCACCTTCAAACCAAAGAAAGTTAGAAAACACAACAAAAGTTTCCTATGTAGCTACATCTTCTACAAGCCATTAATCTGTGTGTTGGATACTGATTTCTTGCTATTCCCATGGCACAATCCATTTTTTAGGAGTAATTTTTCACACAGATATAAACAAAATTAATGCATATGAAATATCAAAAATCACAACGACATATTCACTCAAGAATAGACACATTGACTATGTTGTTCTAGCTTCAAAAAGACAAGAAGGAAATTGAAAACAACATGGACGAGAGATAGGCTGTCTGTCGTAAACGGTTAAAGTAGAATAATGGTAGGAAGATTTTTTGGGAGTATTTTTCTCTCTGTCATGTCCAAAGCCACCAATTTTTTTAATTTTCTGTAATACATCTCATACGAATTAACGCTTAAGGGAAATTGTGCTTTATTTCGAAAGATAATCCAACTCGAGAAAACAAATACTATTTGAATTGCATCAGTGTAAGCATAGTTACAGAGCATTGTTATTTAGAACCATACTTATTTTTTAAAATTTTCTGTATAATTTCCCATTGAAACTCTCCACCTTTCTATTAGTCTATATCTATACTATCATATATAAAGAGTTTGTTAAGTTGAACGCACTAATTAGACTATACAGCATCAAGCTACGACCTATAAGAACGGGTTAGTAATCGTTTAATAAAAAGCTTCCGTAGGTATGTGGCCATAGTAGTTCTATTATTTATATATGTTATTCACAATTTTTTTTATCTTTACCGCCGTTCTACAACTTAAGAATAAAATATATACATGATTAAATTGATTTCTTGTGCGATGGAACACTCAAGATAAAGTAGTACTGCTTGCATTTAGATCAAATTTTTTCGAAAACCAAAAATCGTAGCTACTTCCTAAACAGAAAGGAAATGTTTATTATTTTTTCCTCTTTGTAATAAGCTATAATAAAAAATTGCATCTTCACACAAAAGAGAGATAGATAGGTAAAAGTGGAAAAGTAGAATGGACATGAATGAAAGTATTGATAAAGAGTTTTTGAACATTTAAATTAAAATAACTATAAAACCAAAAATCGGAGACGGGTGTTGTAAGTGAGGAAAATGTTCAGTATTTCATCTTATTTTTAATTAGCCATAATTCAGAACTGAATCTTCACCCTAAACTGAGATAGTGAAGCGAGAAGTGGAAAAGAAAGCGCCAGAATTAATTGATAAATTTTGTGTACATTTGAATTAAAATAGCTTGAAAACATAGCATTATTAATAAATATCGTAATATAATTATATATTAATAAATATCACTATTAATAACATTTTAATATATTATTTAATTTCAAGAAGTTTCACTTCTGTGAGCCTGTCCCGAGGTTTCCAATATTTTTCAGAATAATCTTTAAATTTATGTAATTAGTCAAATTAACATGACTGTGTACCTAATCCTCATTAATATCAAACAGGCACCATATTACAAATTTATAGCGGGATAGCTAGTATAATATAAATTTATTGAGATTGAATCCTTGACGTTCAAAGGATTTCCAAAAACATGTTTCACCCGATGGAGAAGAGAGTCAATAAGAAAATTTATTAAATAAGGGTTGCTGAGAGCGCCCTTGCGAAGCAGAGGGTTTTGTGATACTAAGATGAATACTGTGTTCGAATCCATCAGCCTCGCCTTTACCTCAGGTTGCAACGCTGATACATCAGCCTCCAACCGCCTACAGTACAGCCTTCAACTTTACTTCTACTACTTAAAATTAAAAATTATCATTATTTATTGATTTTATTTTTTCTCAAATTATTTTTTTAGCCTATAAATCGTTTATTATTTTATTAATTATATAAATATTGGTTTTTAATTTTTAAATTTTGTTTAACCTTTCATTCTTCAATTACATTTTCGTAATTATTATTCTATGACGAGCAGTACAATTAAATGAAAAGTTGTATAATTTGTAAAATGGGGTCTGAAGTTACGTGGACAGGGGGGAAGGAAGGGGGCAGGTAATTTCCTTGTAATTTCTTAAATATATTATTTTTACTAATATATTTGTATTGATTAAGCTCATTCAATAATTATAACACCATAAATAGTAAGAAATGCCTTTTTTTGTACGAGACTGAACCCTCACATTATCAATTTTTAAAAAGAAATCTAATTTTTATGTTAATCATATAAGGTGCATCAGGCAAATTTGGTAATAAAGAAATTTTTAAAAAATACTAACAATAGACAACGGACTTAACATTCACATTGTTTGCAAGTTTAAGACATTAATATATTTACAATTAAGTAAATATATGGAATAAGTGATTATATGATATCCAATTAAGTAAATGGCTTAGCCACACACACACATCTAGAATTTATTTAAATCAACTCCAAGCCTAACTAACTACATAGATTAGATAAAATGGCTTGATCACGTTACATTATAATAATCAGTCAAGTGAAAATATAAAACTAATACATATATAACAAAATTCAAAAATGTTATTCACAAACGCTGTCAACTAAATAGAAAAATATAATTAAAAGATAGCAGTTACATTACTAAAAATATTATCTGGTCAATTAAATTACACAAATTATTGTCTCAGAACAAATGTAGGCCCTTCATAAGTGTATTCCTAACATCTTAATGTGTTCAGGAGTATATAGTTATACTCTAGTATCCCTAAGAATTAGTATATTTTCACATTTATAATCGATATTTTTTCGATTCGAGCCGTGATCGTAGAGCCTGGTTTTAATTAAACATAGTATGTTAACATTATTTAGGTCTTACCCTCATTTAAATATAATGAAAGGGTTTAAATGCCAAATATTCAAAAATGTTCCTCAAAGGTTGATTTTTCTTTATTATTTGAAATAATTAGTAATTTCACGTTGTTGGTAATAAAAAAATAAAAACTCGATAAATATAAATAATGAAAATATTTTATAAATAATTGAAAATTAAAAAAATATTTTTTCCTGGTTGTAAATACATGTCCGGAAATAAGAGTTGTAATATAAACTTATTATGTATCATCGGAAAGCCTAAGATTTTAGAAAAAGTAATATTATCATAGTCGAGGCTGGTAACGGTGAAAAACACATTACTAAAAACTCAGTAATTACTAACCGGTGGGCGCACTCACAGTCCGCCTGCAGTTTCTGCAACCTGGTAATGTTAAATTTCACCATTTTAGTAAATCGTTTAATTTTTGAATTCTTGTCATACTTTTGCAGGCAATAAAATGTAAAAGTTTTGCATCGAGAAACATTATTAAACCCATATACTACGAAAACCTTTAAGATTAGAGTTGAGGACCTGATAGCTGAGCGGGTTGGGGCGAGGATCCCAGAGTACTTGGTTTAGAAGGTTGTGGATTCGATTCCCACCCGGGCTGGTCAATATTTATTTCGCGATGGCCCCGAGAAATGAACCTCGACATTCCCACTCTGGGGCTGTATAGGTCCTCAATGGACTTGAGCGAAAAAAAAAATTAGAGTTATGTTAATTGCTGAACTAAAAGGCACATTTGGAAAATTAGTAATGGAAAGTATTTCCACAATAACTAATAGAGAAATGTCTGTTTTGAAACGAGCGAGGATTAATCTCAATGAAGGGAGGTAGTGAAATTTGTGTGATGGGGCACCGCACCAGATTTTTAAATTACTTGTTTTTAATGATTTAGATCAGTCCGAATTATGTTCGGATGTGAAGTTCATATATAATGAACTGTCCACCATAAGCGATATATATTGGTTGTAGTGAAAAAAGGCTTAAAAGTACAAAAATTGGTGGTTACCTGAAGTTCGTTCTACACAGTTTCCATAGAATTTACTAGTGAAAATTTATTTTTGGAAGAATATTAAGATTTAAAAAGAAGGATTAACCCTCTAGTTTATTCCGACTCAATCCTTCCTGCGTATCTCTCATCAACATGATTTGTCATTCTGTCTTTTAATTTTACCTCCTCTTTCATATTATCTTATTCCAATTATATCGTGAATATTATCAGAACGGAAAATGAGTAGATTTTAACTATTTTACAACTTGTATTTAAAAGATATCAGATTTTGTTACAGAATATCTATAAGAGATATAGTCAAAAGTCAAAAAATTTGAGAACTCGAGTAATCGAGCTAAAGTTTTTTTGTTTATTCTATATCTCTTTGATAAATAGACAAAGCAACAATTTTTTTTTTAAACTCCTTTATTTATGTTATCACAAGGTTTCGGGCTCTTATACCTATTATCAAAGCCTTGATAGATAATAGCTCTTGTGCCCATTATTTAAAATTAAGAAGTAAGAACTTGATAATGGGTAAGAGCCCGAAACGTCGATGAAAACGCCGACATAATGAATAAAGAAATTTTTAAAAAAGTACAAATTCCTGAAGAGAAAAAGAATAAAGTTTTAACCTCGGTAGTTCGGAAAGAATAAATTTAAATTTATTACAATTTGAGCTGAGAAATGACTGTGGATATACAGATATGTGACACGGAACAAAATTTTTTTATTTATTTTTTCATTAATCGATTTTTAAAGCTACTGGAAATTGAAATAAAAATTGCCAAATTGACACGAGGATAGTAGTTATCAAAGTAATGTCGTTAGCTAATGACTAATTGGGGTACCAAGGTTAATGATACGGCAGCAGTTAAGCAGCCGTTTTATTTTCTATTTGAAGATCACTAATCTACTTCGATTCGATATGACAGTCGTTAAGTATTAAGAAGGAATATTGTCTATTTAAGACATAAAACTTCTCTATGTTAAAAACAATAAGCATTGGTAATAAAATAAGAAACATGGCTAATTAAATCTCTATTATTCCGCCACTTCATGACGATTTAAATTAACTACGTACACGATCGAATCAATTAGTTAATTTTATCTTTGACATTTAATGTTGAAAAACCCTTGAAATCCTTACAGTTATTATATATACATTGTAATTTTCATCTTCAAAACGAAAAATCCATCTTTATGTTAGTATATTTTGTATCTTAATAAATTGGAAAATGTGAGGAGTACTTGTTTAGCTACAAAAGTAAATACAATAAAAATTATATTAAAGACATAAGAACATAGGATAAAATAAAAAATAATCCAAATTTCCAGGGATACTTTTTATTAACAAGCATACGAAAGACATTCCAGGAAAAAAAATGTATAATTGACGATTAAATGATTTTAAAGAGAAAAGGTTGGGAATAAATATGGGAAAAAAATTCAAAAATGGGGTAGCTGGAACGATAAAAGATTATTCAAAGAACGCAGTCCTATGGGAAGGGATGTACAAATCGCCATAATATGAATTCGCCAAGAAGGTACTGTCTTCAGATATTAGGATAGACCCAACTTAGGCTCGCAATAGGAGAGAGATACCACAATCCAAAGGTGAATATTTTGAAATAGTTCAATTAATTAATGTTAAGTTCAGTTTTTAATTAATGTTATTAGAATAAATAATTTTATTTTCTGAACTAATTGAGTATTTTTTGTGCTCCCATATTTTTTTTTCAGTTTATCTAGAATAGTTTAAATCATTCATACTACATTTTTGTTTGGAAAACCAACACTCTCCATTTTTTGCATGAAATAATAATACATTTTCCATCCTCACCACAAAAAGTATGTAAGCTTTGTAATCATGTAGGTAATGAAAAATATTTGTCTTTCGTGTAGAAAATTTTTTCGTTTCAGACATGAAGCAACAAATTTGGCTGTAAGTAAGCTGTCTGTCGATTTGTAGAAAAATTAGTGCTTCAGCATAATGGCTCGAATTATAATTCCGATTTTGACAAAAAATTTCAAGAATTGTATAAAAGCTCCTATCTGGATGAAGGGTATTTCAACAACTCGTCCCTTACATTTATTTTCGGACGATAAACCATTAACCTTTAAAATACGTAATTACCTATCCAATTACGTCTCTATCTATCCACCTATTCTCAAGAAAAGTTAAATGGAAAGAAACTCGAGAAAATAAAATTATATACTCTTTTCACGTTTATTTGTAAAGTAAAGTAAGCAATCCTCACAAAACAAGTTTTGGTAAAAACATCATTGTAGCTGGTAAACTTTTTTTTTTATACATATGTTATAAGTGTACCTTATTCTGAATGTTTGAATTATTAAAATTCACA
This sequence comes from Halyomorpha halys, assembly GCF_000696795.3. Lineage (NCBI taxonomy): Eukaryota > Metazoa > Arthropoda > Insecta > Hemiptera > Pentatomidae > Halyomorpha > Halyomorpha halys. The sequence goes on along the minus strand of NW_027115659.1, from coordinate 100,234 downwards.
GTATCCTATTTAAATATAACGCTGAAAACACGTTTTGAAAAAAAAATAACCTTGTTTTATGTTAAACAATTTATTATAGCTTCCTCAAGGAAGGAAAAACAAACGCAGGGAAAAATGAGGAAGGAAAATAGATTTAATAATTTAATTGCTTGTTTTCACAGGTTCAGGAATTTATAAATATGAACAATTTTGTAATTTTAAATTGATGTGTGCTGGGCCCTGTCGGTGGTATGTGGCCTGTCTGTTGAGGCTGTTGCTGTTCTTCCAATTTACGGAATCTGGTAGAGTGAATGAAATTTTAAAAAGAATTTCTAATGGATTCTATTTTGATCCGATGTGCTCTGAAGAAGAAAAAATTGCAAATCATTTTTGTGGTTTTTAATTATTTGTATAGAAAAGGCAACGTAAAATAATTCAATATTTCCTAAACATTCGCAACCATAATTTCACTTTTCCCGACTGTGCCAAAGACCGCCATCACCGACTATCAAACTAAAATCACTCCCACGTGTGTGTGATGTGTCAATAAGTACTAACTTCAATACGAAGACTCTTACGAGAAATGAAATTCTAAACCGATTTTATCCTCTTAGATTTTTTTCGATTTTTGGAACCATTTATATTCAAATCGTAACCAAACATTTTTCAATATGACCCAAAAAATTGTCAGCGGTTTTGGGTAATTTAAACCTTTAGGGCGTATTGAATCCAAAAAGTTCCAGACATGAATTTGTCTTTAAATACATTTTCTAACAAAATTTGTAAGAAAAATTCCACTATTTGAAATTAAAAATAATGGAGAAAATACGTAATGAAAATTTGAAATCAAGGAATATACCGTCAAGGAGTTTTGAAATCAAGGAATATACGTCAAAGATATTTGAAATCAAGGAAAATACGTTTGCGCAGGCGTGGAATTTATTATAATAGGACGGGCCTACTTTCCTCCAACGATGGGACCAATATGAAAGTTGTTAAATCTGTTTTCTAAAAATAGGTGTGCCGAGGAAAACACGTTTGTGCATGCGTCAGTGAGATTAATGGGAGGAAATACCATTCAATTTATATGTGGCCATCGAGGTACTAATTCCTATAACCTCTGAAATGCATTATCATTGTTAATTGGATTAATGGTAGAGTAGCTGTAACATAAATACCTTACAAGGATTTAACTATAGAGAAACACGCAACCAAATTTGTTCTTGGATTTATAAAAGGTACAATACGAGACAAATGTTCGATCCTGAGTACATTTTTCTTTTAACTTCCTACATGATCACAAGACAGTTCTACGTTTAGTAGTCAGGAGAACAGAATTAATTTCTACGTTTAGTAGTCAGGAGAACAGAATTAATTTCTACGTTTAGTAGTCAGGAGAACAGAACTAATTTATGTTTTGAAAGTATTATTCTTCATGAAGGGCATCGGAATTGGGTTTATGTTGGTAGATATCGTAGATTACGGAAGTTATTGAATCATTGTCACTAGAGACCGGAATTTTGTGCAGTTTAAAACCGAAAAACGTGACGTAAAAAAACAAAAATCTGCAAAATCGTACAGAAAAAAAATAAAATGTGTATGAAACACCCAAATGTTGCAATAATCAACTTTTCTGTTCAATTTATATTATTAATATATATAACGCTTACCTTTAGTAAGGTACTAAATATTTCTTTGCTGATCTCATAAGGTTTTTTTTTTAATTGTATTTTGGTGAACAATCATATAATAAATCATTAATTTTAAAAATATTTTTATCCTCGTATCCCGGCTTTCAGGCTAAAAATAAAATGACTTATGGGTGATACCGCGTTCCCTCTGCAAAATATTATAATTTAATATTTTTTAAATAACTTTTTCTACATTTGTGTATAGTCAATTAATTGCATTTCTAAGTATTTAATAGAAAAAAGACAAACAAATGTATAAGTTTTTAGCCTAATTTTGTTTTACTAACCTAATCTGCCTCAGTATTTATTGGGTGTCACAAAATTTAGAACTACTTTTTTTAACAATAATCAATGCTTCCCATGTAGAACACACAGTATATTAATCAATCACTTAAGACAATATTAACAATGTTATAAACGATGTACATTGAAAAAATTTAGAACTCAATGCCAGTGCTCCTTTATGACTGAATTACATTAAATTTATATTTATTTTTTGTACTTTTGTATTTTTTCCCTTTGTGTTTTGTTAATAACACGACACATTTTATTCTCTTTATAAATCCTACTCTTGCATATCGCATATTGCTTTATAAATTAATTATTATGTTAAAACATTTATTTATTTGTTTATTTGTTTAGCCTGAAATCATCTTACCCCATCTCACCTTTTCCCTCTGTGGAGCGGCCCTCCCCGTTCTTTGTACCCCCCGGCCAGCGGCTCCTGGGCTAATATTGTAACTCCCGCCTTCAGCGGACACAGCCCAACCCCTTATAATCCCATGTTGCAAAGGAATGGCACCAATTACGTATGTATATATTTAAATATGTATTATTATTTTTATTTATATTAACTCTCGGTGGAACCCGTCCACTAGTTAGCGCGTCGTGGACCAACAGGTGCCCAGTGCCTGGGGGTTTAACCAGGCCATCCTTACTCCTGAGGGGACATTAATATTCGGGAGTTGTCCCAAAGAAATGGGGCCTCTTCTAGTGGGCTAATCACCCACAGTTGAGTATAAATGATTCAGAGAAACTTAAATTGCCTCGAACTTGGACAGACCCATCGATTATGATACGGCGCTCGAAAGGACATAAGATTTGGATCATGGAGCATTAAAAAATTGACTGGAAAGGAGGTGGAATTGGTGGAGGAAATGAAGTCCTACAGGATAGACCTACTTGGTATCAGCGAAATGAGGAAAAAAGGCCATGGAGAGGTATATCTGAATGAACAGGATGTCGTCATCTTTTCGGGTGTTCCCGCAGGAATGAGGGCGAAGGATTATGGGGGTCACTCTATTTGCAAAATTGGAAAGTTGGGATCCAGTATCTCCTAGAATAATAACGACAAACCTGGAATTATCACTGGGAAAAGTGGCCATTTTTCAGGTATATGCACCCACCGAAGAAGCTATTGCTTTTGAAAAAGAACAGTTATATGCTGAGTTAGAAAGGAAAATTATTAAAAACCAGGACAAGAAAAGAGAAATAGTCATTATGGGTGACTTCAATGCTAGAACTGGGAGTGACTACGTCAAAGCACATGGAGTTATGGGAAAATCTAAGAATAGAAATAGGCAATGGTCATGATAGATTTATGTTTGTGACAACGATCAGCTCATTGGTAATTCATTATTTTCACACAAACGAATTCATAAAATAACTTGTTCCGCTGAAGAAAGGAGAGTAAACAGTGTAATCGATTACTTCATCTATAGTTGAAGGATAAGGAAGCTATTTACCGATATTAAAGTGATTAGGGTGCAGAAATTGGTTCAGATCACCTCCTGTTAGTCGGAGATACTCAAATGCTTCCCCCTAGGAAAACACTCGAAAAGTTACAAAAAAACCAACGCTATCAAGCTTTAGGAATCTGGAATAAGAGCGGAATACTCAAACCTATTGGATTCAAAATTCCAGGACACCAGCATGGATGGAAATGTAGATAAAATATGGTCAGAAATAAAGAAAGTCATACTGGAGGCTGCTACTTCTACTTGTGGGATTACCCATATTTCACCTGCAGGTAAAAGAGCCAAGTGGTGGAATGATAGGATGAAGGAATCAGTGGCGAGAAAGAAGGCAGCATGGAAGAAGTACCATAGGCACAAGACTCCATCCAATTAGGAACTGTATGTAAGAAGGAGAAACGAATCGAAGCTAGAAGTGAGGGTGGCAAAAAGAAAGAGCTGGGAGGAATTTGGTCCAAATCTGCAAAGTAACTATCATGAAAACACAAAAGTGTTCTGGAAAAAGATTAAGGCAATGATAGGAACGACAAGAAAACCAATACGAAATATAATGGACGAGAGAGGCAGATCTATTACCGGGGACCAGTGTATTTAAGAAAGGTGAAGACACAACTAAAGGGAGGTGCCTGGAACGATTTTCTGGAGATGCCGAGAAGCGAATAATTAGAGAAAGTATACAGGGAGAATATAATGAGGTGATATGGGAAGAAGAGGTGGACACAGCTGTGGAGAGATTAAGACTAGGGAAAGCAGCAGGAAGAGATGGCATCGTTCCTAAATTCGTCAAATAAAGTGGAACAGAATTATTGAAAGCATTGCAGTGCCTTTTTCAGAAGTTACTTATTAAAAAATAATAGCTCCTCAGGAATACCTAAGGAATGGGAATTGTCCCGATTCACAAAAAAGCTCAACATTATATGAGGTTGATAAAACTAGTATAATAGTGAAGGTCAGATGGTGAAAGAAATTATTTTTTTTAATATACAGAAAAAAAGAGAAACAAATTCAGATTTGAGTATGGTTAAAGTGATTCTAAACTTTCTTCTGTACCAAATGTTTCGGAACATAAGAAAAAGACCGAACGTAAAATATAACTCAATGTGAAGAGCGAACAGCCCCGCCTTAGCCACCTAATCTGGAAGGCGGCAGCCCGGAATGGTTAAACGTCTTGCTGGCTTATGATCTCCTGGCAGTAAGGGCGGTGAGACTGATGAACATTCCAAACGTACATCTCAATAAAAGTGACTATTTTTAAATCTAAATTTTGGCCTAAAACTCTTTTCTCACATAAGAAGGCCTTTTCAGTAATTGGAAAACTAAGGTGATATTGCTGAATCTGATATGAAATATATCGCAGAAACTGCCTAGAAACATTCTTGGGTTTAAGTTGTACCAAGGCAATCTCTTTTTGGTTCGAATAACAAGCATTCAAGCAGAAAACATGATATTTATATGCTAAATTACATTTGAATTGTTTGTATTTGAAGCAGGAAGGGTACAACCTACGCTATATTCGGTTAATTTGTAAAGCATGAATAGAGCTCTTATGTAACATGAATGCATCGGAAGATACGTTCCGATTTATAGCAGTTTGCCAAATATTAACGAATTATAGAATGTATTTTTTTTTTTTTGGAAACTAAAAATTCTGAACGGCCATGTTAGAAAAATTAATATCTTTATCTAAAATCTATTGTTAGCTATAAAAATGAGAAAAAGGATCAACTGGAAATTTAACTAAGAAAGATTTAAGTATGACTTTAGGTCAATATTGTTTATATTATCGTATGAATACATAAGATTTTACGTACATAATATATCATCAATATATAAGATTTTATAAAAAAAACAAAAAAAAAAAACGCTTCTGTCTACCTATGATATTTATATTTTAAAAATGTGATAAGGCCTATTGTTTCAAAATAACAATTATTAATATTATAATTATAATTATTATTATTATTAATTAAAGAAAGCCACTTTGAAAATTCGACATTTAAGTCCTGCCGAACTATTTCTATGAGGATAAAGCTTGATAAGCTGATATCAAAGATCATTGATGTACCTAGTTTAATTAAATTCTTTAGAGCCGTTTAAAGAGAGAATCTAATATTAATATACATATAAAGGGAACTTCTGGTTAGTCGATTTTATCGAAAAAGTTGCTCCCCAGGCATAAATATGTGATTTCAGTTTCGTGCGATTTTTCGGTCTAAGCTAGGTTGTTCATATAACGCAGGCTATTCTGCAAGGAGGTTTGAGTGGACCTAAAAAACGTATTTCCTTAGAGATTTTGACTTATTTATTGTTTGTTTCGCGATCTCAATATCCTCCTTTACTAAAATTTCGATACAAAAGAAAATCAAAGTAAAAAATATTAACTAATAAATTTTAAATCTTCTGTTCTGTTCAAATCAGGGTGTAAAATATGAAAGCAGATGCAATCACGCCTAACATACTGTTGGATACATTATCCAACAAGTGCTAAGGATAATTAACACAATTAGCGGATTTTCTTCTATTTTTCACACAAGAGCACTAACAAGAATATTTTTTTAAGCCGACTGTAACGAATTTGTTGCTAATAATCTTAATTTAAATGTTAACGAGGTATTAACAATATTTTGGATAAATATTTTTCAGTTTTCTTCTATCCTAATTTAACTGAAGTTAGAAACGTTTTAATATGCATATATTTTAACTTGTTTTTACATATTTTTCAGGAATAAATAAAACATGTTCACCCGCTTTAAATAACTGAAACATGGAAAGGGAAACAGAGACTTGTCAATAGCAAGGTTATCAGGTGTTGTATGGGTTGAAGGCTGAACAAAGATTATGGTAACTTTATGCTCTAACAAAGAAAATTCGTCAATATTCCTTACAGTTTTACAGTTTAAAAAAAGAATAATCTTATTGATTTCTATACCAGATATAAATGTATCATATGTATGAAACCGAATAACAGTCGACGAATCGTATTATTTGAATATTTTCTACAGTATTTTATTATTTAAACATTTTTTATCAGCTTGAAGCATAGAAGTGACCCCCATGAAAACATTTGAAATTAAGGTTGCTTAAAGGTGCATTCTGTGACATTTCAACAGTGCTTTTACTAGTTAAAAGTTTCCAACTTACACTAAAAGATAAAAAAGGTAACAATGACAAGGTTTTTACAATAATTCCTCCTTAAGTATGTATTTCTGGTCTCCTCTTGGGCCAATTGTGGCTCGCTGACCACCGTTAAAAACCACTGCTTTAAAGTAAAGAAATTATTTCACTAATAGTCTCTCTCATTGACTCACTTTTATACTTATGTCCAAGTTTTTTATTTATTTCATTAGTAATTAACCATTAATTTAATATTTAAGTATTTCTTCAAATTGATTCAATTTACTTTCAATTCATCAAGAAATTTTCAGTAGTTTTTTAATTTTTTTTTCTATTTTTATAATTAGAAAATATGTTAACTATTAAGTCATTCATTAACAGTTTATTTTATGTTTATTTATTTCTAACTAAAGAAATTTGTATAGTATGTGTAATATTTTATTATAATATATCTTTATTACAATATTTTATAATATTGTTATATTTAATACCTATACCAAGGTTTCTTTTTTTTTCCATTTTTAAACCAAGGTATTCTATTTTTTAATTATTTTTTTCTTGTTTGTTTTTCTTATGTCGTACTTATGTTTTGCTTGTTATTTTATTTAATAGGCCAACACACTGTGTCTCTAGACTATAATAATACAATTTTTTATCAGAACCTTAATAAAATTGAAAATATACAGCTTGACTTAAGGAATGAATGAAGCAAGCCGTTGAAAAGTTCCCAAAAAATTTATAAATAAATAAAATTCTAATGACTTATATTAATCGTAATCTACATCATTGTAAAAAATATCTGTATTTATAACAAAAATATAATATAGTTATAAATCATCACAAGACAGGGCCCTATGATATAGAAATTAAGGTTGACTAAGTCCTAGGCTTAAGCTCACGGACCCGTAAACCGATTAGAGCTCCATTGACTTAAACACTAATCAATGATTCTCGTACCAAGAGGCATTCCGTCATTGGCAATACCAATTAATGTTAAGTATTAATAATGATCAAAATAATTAACTTTAAGAAAGCTGTATTAAAAAATGCATCTTGCATACTGTAAGTTGATGGTTCGCTAGAAATTGCTAAACAAAAAAATAAAGAGATCAACGATACTTTTTTCAGGTTTAAATTTAAATATTATTATTTTTTTAATTAACTGTTTACATTTAATGTCCACAATTAATTCTTAATAACTATCCAATTAAAGTAATTTTGCCATTCTTAATCGATGCATAAATCAAGAGACAGACTAGGCGAAAATAATTGATTAATAATCAAAGAAGAAATATTTCGATTATTTATAAAATAAAAAGAGTGACATTAAAATAGTCTCTTAAGAACCGATCACAGGGTTAGGAATTTGCCCTAATTCTAGAACAGGCTAAACCTAACTTATCTGTCAGTATCGGAATAAACTTGAAACGGAATAGGTTTATTTCCAAGAATAAAACTAAAACAGAACTAGGTTAACTAACTGAGAAGGAGGCTAAAAATCATTTTATTTTTAAAGTTTTACGAACAAACAGATACCAGATTATACCAAAATACAATAAAGATAAGAAATAACAGATAAACCCCAAGTCGGGTATTTAAGGTTAAATTGAGGGGTACATTAACATATGACTAAAGCAATCGCAGCCACTAGGATCGTGTAACCTAACATATGCTGTCGTACAATATGGATTAGCTTGATATTTGGTTGTACTATCATCTATCCGCGCAAGTGCGACCAACTTACTGTCACTATCACCACTCAACACTAACAGTTTAATCTTACAAAAATCAGTAGCATGACAAAATTATTTTCTTATTTCTATTGTAATGAGTAAGTTTCACATTTATGAAATTAACAAAACGCATTTTCGAACTGAAAAATAATAAACTATTATTAGTAATGAGGCTCATTGCCTCAAGATAAATCAGGATTCTAATATATCACTTACGCGTGCTGATTTTAAAGTAAATAAAAAAAAATACAACAAAGAAAAAAATGAAAAAAAAATAATATATATATTACAAAAGTGAATCTAAAAATAAACAAGGGGGGGGGGTAAAAGGAAATAGCGATTCGATTAAAATATTGAAAACAACTTCAAAGCATTTAGCAGGTTTTGTTGAGTATTTCAGATCAATTATGGAATAAAACAATTTAATTTGCATGAAAATGAAATTTATTAGTCAAACTAAAATGAAATCTGCTATGTATATCACACCATGAGCTACATAGGGCCTTGTAAGCTCATAATAGTAAAAATGAATAGTGAATTAGGGGATGTGAATTAGGAGTATTCAATCTTACATAAGCCCGTTGAAATATAAATACATTTGAATCATTTAATCACTATAATTGATAGCATAAATATTATGGTTTAGAACACTCATAATATTTATTATATAAGTTCCAATGATTAAACAATTCGAATGTATTTTTATTTATATATACATATATATATATTAAAAAATAATTAAAATACGTACTATTTTGATAGATTGTAATTAATTAGTCAAAAAAAATGAGTGGGATAAGACGCGCGTGTGGAGTAGGCCTAATTCAATATCTATATATTGAGTTACACTCACTACACTATATTAATATAATTTCACAACAAATGAAAGAGATACTGAAGACTGGGATAGTTATTACACTTATACGGCTGTTATTATAGTTACATAAGCTGATACAGAAATCTTATACAAATAAAAATTCGTAATATTTTTGTACAGCAAAATAAGAGCATAAATACACATAAGTATATACATAAATGTGTACATGTAGATTAATTTTGGAGTAAATAAATATTTAATATTATTACAATAATATCAAAATATTAATAAATGTTTGTGTTTACATGTAATATAAAATTTATCAGTCAAATTAAAATACAATTTGCGAAGTTTATTACATTGTGAGAAATTTAGGGCCTTCAATTCATGTAAGTTGTCAATAGTTTAGGGTACTGACTGGAGATAAATGTTTCTAAGATTCATTCACATATGAGCCCGATGAAATAGAAATATTATCACAGTGTTTACACACTGAAGCTGATTAAAAGATAATTAAAATTTTTTGCTATTCTGATAGAATGAAATTCGGCTACAAAATGCGAGGATGTATGTTGTGTGTGCGCGTGCGTGTTTGATTTTGTGGGTCTATCAAGACTTGATATCAATATAATTTCATAATAAGCGAAAGGAATACCGAAAGGTGAGATAGTTCGAGGTGCTATTAGGGTGTGTTTGTGATTCAGATAGTCAAATAAATGAAGCTGATACAAATCATATCATAATTAAAATTTGTAATTCGTAATATCGTATATTTTTTTTATTTTATCAAACTTTTCATTAACATCTTGCTAATTTGCTATCATAGTGACATATCTGACAAAAAGATTATATAATTTTGTATTTGATGTAGATCATCATATCGTAAATATATATCATATCATAGATATCGTAAACTACATTAAATCAGTAAGAATCATACCATCTTTGTGATAGTCTGTAGTACCAGAGCAGTAAAGAAAATAAACCCAGTTTGCAATACTATATCTAGAATAAATGAATAGAATATGGTCCGGGTAGATTAATATCTAGAATACTTTTAATTAAAAAATCAAAACATTTTTATTTGTCATAGTGGCAATATTATAGAATAGCAAAGATGTATGTGCGTGGACCTACTTGGATCTTGACGTAAACATAACCTCACAGTTAGCCCCCGATGGCGATCATGTCCTAATAAAATATTTCTAACTAGATTGTTAAAAAATTTGTTACCATTTTCAACCAATCCAATAAGAGAAATAATAGCTTTTCACAAATCGAATAAGGCTGCGATTCCCATTTTTGTTTCGCCACGGTACCCTTCCAGGTCTCATAAAATTCATGGGACCCCTATTACTTAAAAAAAAAAATCACGTAGCCCCCTTGTCGAGCTAAAATACATTAGAGAAATACAAATTATCCCTAGAGTGTTTGAATATGTAGGAAAAGGAAAACAAGTGCAAAGTGGATGCTGGAATGCACTATATATTTGCTATTTTAATTTTTTCTATAGTAATATGTTCAGAAAGTTACATTCGCTTGCAGCACTCCATACCATACGCTTGAACTGAGGTATATCTGGCTAATTTTTACTTCAAAGTGCCTAGAAGTCGTTCCTATATATATTTTTTTAATGATGAATTACTATTTGCATATTAATAGCAATTACTTTGATAGAATGAATGAGATGGTACTCACCGGAAAGGCAGGGGTGGTCCTGAAGGATCTGATGCCTGAGGTACTTGAGCTTCGAGATGAGACTCAGCTCGAGAGGAGACTCGATGGAGGAGAAGACGAGGGCGCCGAAGACAAGGTAGAGGAAGCAGCAGAAGATGTACACAAGGAGGCGGCCGGCCGCTCGCATCCTGGCGGCCGAGAGAGTACTGTCGTGTTCGGCCCGCACCGCCCCCACCACCGCCGACTCGGAGGATCGCTGCGATAGTCTGCTCGCCGAAAGCATCATCTCTTGCTCTGTCCGATCATGTCTTCTCCTCTCGACCGACTGTTCCCACTACTCGCGTCCTATCCAAGGTCGGCTCACTCCATCCTCTATCATTTTATGCTCTAACTAGAAATTTCTCTTCTCTTCAGGCAATGATATCGCTGTTGATAATGTAAAAAACAAGAATAAAACCCTAATTTCAATCATTTTTTTTCGTAACCTATATTGACTCAATTAAACACTAAAATAAATAAAAAAGTTAAATAATCTGTCTATATCACATGTTAAAGAGGTATTAGTGGTTTTTATTAATCCTAAACAATGTAATATAAGATTGTATTATATTTATTTAGAGGCGTCTTCCAGATCAAAATGCATTTCGTCCATTTTCAGCAAAAAAAACTCATTTGTCACTAAAATTGTAACTCATTTTTACAAGAAATGTATACAAAAAATATATAAAAACTATTTATTAGTGACCCAAAGTTCGCTTCATTTATCAATCCCCTTAATTTGTTATTGCTCTATAGATCTCATTTATTGCCTTACCCCTTATTGGTAATTTATTAATACTTCTATTGATTATTATTTCACTATTAATCACTCCTGTAGTACATTGGTAATTTGTTAATACTTCTATTGATTATTATTTCACTATTAATCACTCCTGTAGCACATTGGTAATTTGTTAATACTTCTATTGATTATTATTTCACTATTAATCACTCCTGTAGTTGTAAATATTGTGATTGATTTCAATGATAATAATGAAGTAATTTTAATTTCAATATTAGTGATTGTATAATAACATCCAATTCGATAGGTAACCTTGAAGAAAGGATTATAATGGAGGGGGTAATTTGATAGGATAAGTGATGTTAAAAAGGTGGGCACCTAAAGATACCTTGCGGCTGGCCTTTTTGAGTTCACTTTTGTTTTAAAGGAGGGAAGGATTATGCCAAACCTGATTTGGAAACAATGGAACATAACAGAACCTCCCCAAGTAGGTTTTATATTTAATGAAAGTACGGTTAACAATGTTAGTAAATGTGTTGATTTTTATTTTGACCACCTTAAATTCACTGCACTATTCATAGTAATTTATTCTGTATGGAATATATGTAAAGTTTGACTACACTGATTTGCTTTATTTAGTGGAGTTGTGTGCTATTTATCATTGTTTTGCTATTTTTACCCGACTACGGCTAAGCCAGAAGGAGTGTATTGTATTAGGAGTATTCAATAACCTGCTTATTGCATCGGCTATCTTATGAGCGAAATACACAACCAATTTTTAAATTCGATATACCAATTCAATCATCTGTATCCCCTGAGTGTTTTGAACCAATTTGAACATAAAAAACTGAAAATATATTTTATTATATTTCATAACTTCCTCTAATGGTGGTCGCCATGATTCAACGAATCAACTGTATTTGCATTATTATCTATTCACGTTTTCACTTGAGGGCCTCGTACATGGTTAATATCTTGACTGTTTTAGGGGTATGTTGTACCAATAATACAGGCACGTGCGCTATACCACGTTCGATGGTCGTGTAATTTGGGCTTTATGTTGGTATAATGTAGTCAGTGATAGTTGGTTTCTTTAACTTACGATGATTTGTAACAATCTTAAGGTTTATAGTGAATCTTAGCCACGGCTTTGGTATAAATTGGACAATAAAAATTAATTGGACAATTAACCATTACAAAGTGTATTGTTAAGATATCTAATATTTGCATGTAAAATAATATTTAATATACTGTTACAGTAAATAACACCACAATTATTTAACTCTCTAGTAATATTAGTGATAAAGATAGAAAAAGATCCTTCATTAAAAATTAAATATTAAGTGCGGTATAACTTACATTTGGAAAGACACTGTGTGGGAAGTTAACATGCATGATAGAAAGTTCTTTTTGATAAATTTTTCGACAATATTAATAGTTTTGTCTCACTTTTTTATAGCTTCAAACAGATCACTGTAATCAAATTACACTAGTTTAAAAAGTAAAATAAACTAAAGAGATCTTCCTTTTCATTGTCAGGGGAAATTAAATGTTATTGGGGTTGAACCATCGGATAAAATATATACAAAATAATTTTTAAAAAATTGTTTAATTAAAATAATTTGTATCGAAATTAAGTCTCAAACGCTCTTTATTTAAGTAATAATCTAAACGTCCAACGTTTTAGCCTGCTTGGCCATCCTCAAGGGCAATCTATTAAATAACAGCTTTTATTTAGCACTCATTTTTAAGCAATATTACTAATATTTTATAAATATTATTAAATAAAGAAGAACATTTAAAGTAATAACAAAGAATGTTGATACAATTTACTTTACTTAAACAATAAATTTTATTTGTTTATATCAATATGAAAATGATGCATGATGAGGTCACTCAAATACAATTAGTATTATAAACATAAATATGATCATACATGAAAAACATTACATCGACACGAATCGTACAATGAGTAATGATGCACAACCTTCATAATGAATGATAACATATTCCGTATATTATACACAAGTTCAAAAACTAACCTACACACTTCTGAACTGGTAGGTGTTCGGAGACAATCGGCTGCTTTCGGGATTCGAATTTGCGATACAACCAAAGTATCGATACTTCTTACAATACGATAGTTTAGCTATAGTATCGATACTCGATTCCAATTCATCCAAATACTTATCAATGACAATCGACTAAAATACAAAATGCTAATACATGAAAACTAAAAACGTTAAAATAAAAAATAATTTAACTATGACTTATAACACAATTATAAGGTGTGGTAGCGAGAGAATGTGTCCACAATTATAAGCTATGGTAGGGAGGGAGTGTGTTTTGAGTTCTCAATTAGTTTTCTAGAATATTAGGGAAACATCGTAACATCGCTCAAGGGCAGTGCACAATGATTCCTTTTCTTCCTCATCAGAAACTTCAGAGGGTGAGTGGAAGCAGATAAAAATTTATAAGAAGAATTAATCTTTTGATGCGGATGTAGCATATTCTTGGTTCACTTTATTAAGTACTCAAGGTACTTCACTCACGTTAAATACCTTTCGGGAAAGGTAGGTAAAAGTTAGTTATAGAGTAGTGTAAATGGCAGGCGAATTTATCCATAACACACCTTCACAAGAAACTCTCCTAAATATCATATCTCTAATGTCCTCCTGTGCTTGGGCATTCATTATTGGTAATCTGCCTATGCCAAAACATTTTTTTTTTTCTAAGCTCTACACGTCAGAAAAATTTCTCGATATTATTAAGATAATGAACTATCAATAATAAGAACCAGCATTTAGAACAATGATTTAATTTATTTTTATGGGAATACTAAAAAGATGGAATGGAAATTAGAAGAAAATATAAACTGCAGAATATTGAGCAGTACAGACGACTATCGCCATTGCCTAAGCCATATGGACATCCAGAATTTTGCTTCCTCATTACCGAATATAGAATTGTTTTATATTCATATGCCAAATAAAATAAAAAAGTCCTAAGAATCGAAATTTTTCACCCGCATTATATGTTTTAAACATCAAGGAATACATTTGGTTCCATCTCAGCCTGTATTCCAATTTTGGTAAAATTTTTACAAATTATGCGGGTTAATATCTTGTTGGTCTCAGACAGATTTAATCAGATTCCGTCTGCTACTTTGTGTAAACATATTTTCGTCTGCACACCATCTTTCGAAAACAACTCATCCTTCACGATCCAAATTTGGAAAAAAATCAGTGTAAAACGTGTGTGGTACCTTATCAGATTATCTCAAATTTTTACTATACGCATGCGACAAAACACTTTCTGGACATGGCTAAATATTAACACCTTGTCTCGTAAAATTTACTCTCAAATAATCATAACTCTTCAATATAAGTAATTACGACGTTCGTACAAAACAGTACATAAGTAAAATATAAAACACGTAGGGATGTACGTATTGAAGTATATATATTTCTACTTTATCTATGCATTGTTGTATTGCAGATAATAATAACTGAAGGGTGAAATAAAAAAAAAATGCCTTAGCAATCAAAATCTCCAGAAAAATGATGATTATGAGAAAATGTAATTTAGAAGATATATATTATAGCATATTTATGTAAATCTAATTTAAATTAAACTGTAATGAAAGTGTAATATTATAAAAATATATTAAAATAACATTTTTATAAAGAAAACAAAAACAGTGTGGAAACAATACTATGCAAAGTTTAAACCTAAAATAGCCTATGTGCTTGGCAGAAGTTTTTTAATACCTTTATTGAGAAAAAAAAATGTTCAACTATTGTTCAATTTAAATTAATATGGAAATTATTCATTAACACGTCATCAACTCCGAAATTTATTGGAATAAGGATTTAGGGATGTCGCAGAAGATTTCGAACTTATTAACAATATTATTATATGCGGACTTACATCAATGTTGCAGGTATTGAAAGATAAAACATCAATGACATTGTTTGGACCCTAAGGAACAAAATTAGGAAGAGAACAAACGATGTTTAAATTAAAATATAAAATCCTTAAGAAACTCCTGATCTTGAAACGCCTGTATTTTACGCTCATCCTTGATTCCAACCACATAATCCCAGATCACCAGTTTGGATTCCGAACATCCCACTCCACTATCCAGCAATGTCATCGTGTGGTTGATGCTGTCTCGTCTTCATTGGAGCGCGGAATGTACTGCTCGGATGTCTTCCTTGATGTAGAACAAGCTTTTGATTGAGTCTGGCACCCAGGACTGCTATACAAGATTCGTAAATTCCTACCCCCTTCATACTTCCTCATTATCCATTCTTATCTCTCCGACAGATTAGTTCAAATAAATCACAACGGCGCTTATTTATTCCTATTCCGTTAGTTTGCTGGTGTACCTCAGGATAGTATCCATGGTCCTATCCTTTATACAGTTTTCACAGCTGACATCCCAACCCATCCTAACAATATCCTCACCACGTATGCCGATGACACATGTCTATTGTCAGTGAACAATTATCTTTACATTGTATCCCAAACACTCCAATCCCACATCACCACTCTTGAGGGATGGTGGCAAAATTGGGGGATTAAAATTAATTCCAATAAATCCCACCAATACAGTATACTTTAATAATACCCCACTTATTCCTGTCGAACAGATCCGTTACTTAGGACTACATCTCGACAAACGACTGACATGGAATCCTCATACAAGACTGAATAGACAGGAAACTGCTCGTCAATTTCGACTATTACAACATTTACTAGACAAACGGTCTAAATTGCCAATCCATTACAAAAGACATGACTATTATAAGTCCTATCTGGACATATGGAGTTGAGCTTTGGGGCTCCACTAAACCATCAAATACCTCCCGAATCCAATCTTTAATTCTCCTTATTTTGTCACAAATCAAGTCATCCATCAGGACCTCAAAGTCCCATATGTTGCCGATTTGTCCAAAACCAGATACCATTCCTTCCATGATAAAGTTCCCAACCACCCGTATCCACTTGTTTCTAACCTGGCTTTTCCTTCATTACCTAATACACCTCCTAGGCGTCTGAAAAGAAGATGGCCTCCAGATCTTCTTCACTAGAAATGTTATTGGAGTTCTATCAATGGGTAGATTCTCCACATGTTTATATGTCACTTACATGTCACTATGTCACTTATAGCAAATTTACTTGTTGTATATATTTTTATACAGTTGTAAATAACAATAAATAAGTTATAAAAAAAAATTAAAATATTCTTTTAAAATAACCATTATAAATTTATTATTTGAAACAAAAAATGACTTATTATTTAAGTTAATACATAGGCGATTAAATAAATAACTAAGTTCCAAGTGTTTTTTCGCATAGCATTATTCTCCTGATGAAATCTTAACTGCGCTACTTTGCATGCTCAGGCGTTGTTTCAGAATCTGGAGCATGTAAAATTGTACTTGATAGTTGAACACGAAACCACGAGGCATGCTAAAGGCAAATCCTGCAGCTTATTAGCTTATGGGCAAAACGATATCTTTAATAACGCTATCTTGGCGGAAATTACCTCAGGGAAGTTAGCATTTCTTGACACCAAAAAGTTCTTATAATCAACTGAAATTGAATCTTGCTTGGATCATTCAGAAAACTTTTATAAATGCCTGGCCCTCTAGTAGAACATAAGAAAAACTTGTCTGTCCTTCCATGTTCAACCTTTTACAATTGAGGGATTATGATTCCATAGATACGAAACGCACTGGATCATGTTCACTGAACAGGGTTTTTTTCAAACATTGAGAGTTTTTCGGCCGTTTTCGGATAGAATCGGATGAAATGGCCAATTCTAGGGGAAGCGCTCCAATACTTTTCCAAAGTAAATAATCAGTTGGTTGTACCCGAATGGAAACCGGCTTTACCAGGACGGACGGGTCTTTTCGGTTCCAGTGGACGACCGGCCTAACTCCGTATTTTAGATTATACCCGCACAGCTTCTGCGTGTAGATGGTCAATAGCCATGATAATTTATTTCCTCATCGAGAGCCGGTTAAACTTATCTCGGTTATAACTCCAACAGCGTATTTATGGTGGACAGTTTGACTTAACTATGTTACCTAGATTATCTAACGTACCTTTAATTTAGGTAATTTCTTGCCAGTTTTCAGAATGATTAATAAATTTTATATGCTTTAAGAAATATATATATATGTTCTTTCTTGGAATGAAATATTATAATCAGTTGTAATT
>NW_027115659.1:80606-82232 GCF_000696795.3 Halyomorpha halys | reverse complement strand
ATATACATACATATGTATACTCTCTAATATTCGTTCTACTTTTTATTCTGTGCATACTACCTAATATTTCAGCTTTATCAAAATTAAATTTATGCACAGCTTTATGTCGTAAAGTTGTGCTATGAAATTCAAGTGAACTAGTATTTAAATGCTTAACTGTTTTAGTATTAGAGATGTGCTGTTATTTTTTTTTCATAACCTTTGATTTATCTGCTATTTACACTTTTAAAAAAAAATTGTCTTTACTTTGAAAAGAAAGGTAGATAACAGAAAATATCGATCCAAGGAAACATATTGCAGGTGACTTGCTAAACAAAGTTCCTTGTATGGTTTACTAATTTAACTTAGACTTCCTATCTAACTCAGTTTAACCGGGCATCGTTGCCTAGTAAAGTTTTACTCTAGATCAGAGGTTGGTAACCGCAAGGGCTGATAATCGATTTTGAGTGAGATTCCAAAAATGGTCGTTAAAACTTTGTTTGGTCCTAAAACGAAATGGTAGTACGTTGGTAGGTGTACATTTATTAAATGCATCATCAACATTCCTGTAAAGGATAGATAAGAAAATGGATTAATTTTCTAAGCAATAAAAATATAACCCAACTTATCCCGGATTAGATAAAAGTAATATCCCCTTCATTAGAAACAAGTTCTGTGATTAAACAGTATTCGGAATGGAATTCCTTCTTTATACATTAAATTCTCAAGGAGGAGAGTAGAATTCTCATTGTGTACAATCTCAGCTTAAAACGAATTGTTTCGTTTTCATTCTACGGTAGGTTTCCCTTTTATTATTTTAACTCTTATTTGAAAATTACCAAATTCTACAAATATTAAAGTTATACGGCTCGGAAATTTTCTAGCATTTAAAAGTCCCCTTTTAAAAATTAAATATTTTACAGCAAAAAAAGCAACAAAAAAGTGTCCCATTTAGTTTCATATATTATAACCAATTAAAGTTCTTCAAACTTCTCATATAGAAGAACTTTACTATTGAATTAATAATTTATTTGTTTTCGAAAATTGTTAATATGCTTGCTTCAGAGCTGCAATCCTTAAGTAAAAGTCATTCATAATGTCCTTCAGACATTTTATGATGTTCAAAATTCGCTTTTTTTTTTAAGTTTAATACTTTATTACTTCATACGTACTACTTGATTTTTCATCCATTTCTCGCAAGCAGGATTTTCTTCATTAGCTGTCTTTAGTAAGACCTACCTTAGTTGGTGTGCCTCAATACATGCACCACTACATTACATAACATACACATACAACATCCCTCAAAATGCAAATAGATTGACGGTTACCTAGGTAGACGATACAACCATAATTAATAGACATCAAATGCAACACAAGCCTCACTCAACTTATATAGTTTTATAAGTTATGATAAAGTTTCATGAATTGAGCCAACAATGGAAGATTCGACTCGACATCACTTTCAGCCTTAGGCACGGAACAAATCCTGAAATATAACTCACCCATTCCATGGACCAAGTGCCTTGGTATTTTATAAAAAAAACGGACATATGGAGTTGAGCTTTGGGGCTCCACTAAACCTTCGAATTCCTCTCGTATTCAATCCTTACAACCCAAAATCCTTCGTCAAATCCTAAATGCTCCTTA
>NW_027115659.1:70763-80556 GCF_000696795.3 Halyomorpha halys | reverse complement strand
ATACATAAAGACCTTAATGTTCCCTATGTAACCGATCTAGCCCGAACCAGATATCACTCCTTCCATTATAAACTCTCTAACCACTCAAAATCCCTAGTTTCTAATCTTGCATCCTCTTCCATTCCTGACAATCCTCCGAGGCGCCTGAAAAGAAGATGGCCACGAAACCAGCTAATGTAAAATGTCATTAGAGTGCTACCAATGGGTAGTTTCTCTACACGCCTGTAATACTCCAATTTAAATTAGATCAGATTTACTAAATGTATTATAATGTACAGTTGTAAATAGCAATAAATAAATATTAAAAAAAAAAAAATTCATGCAATTCTCATTCAGACGAAACTCTAAATTAAAATAAAATTAAGCACATATACGTACTTAAAGAGGGATCACCAATTTCAAGGAAACTTTTCTTGGTGATAATAGATTAAAATATATTAGACACGTATCCAAGGGCTCATGCCAATATGCCCTAAGATCCGAGAACGATATTTGACATTTCCTAGAATTTTGAGTTATTGGATATCACATTTGCTCTGCATCTATTTACTAGTTATTATATACTAACCGATTTGTTTGTCCTTTTTTTTTTTTTTTTTTTTTTTTTAATAAGAACAAGATTATTTACCGTATTGAATGAGTTTGAGGGTGAAAAAAAAATACAAAAGCCACTTCTTATGAAGTGTACCGAAAAAATTATGTTTCAGAAAAATAAAGGTTTTAGCGTAATTTAGTAACTCTCGAATACTATTTTTTTTTTTTTATAAATTAAAAATTAGAAATTGTAAGGTTTTTAACGAAATAAATACATAACTTGTAACAATGTTATCCAAATCTAACGTAACTGGAGGGAATTCCCACTCTTTCGGCCCATATGAATATTTCTTAGATTTTATGCCTTTTTTAAGATAGAACTGCTGTTAAACATTAAAAAGGCATAAAATCTAAAAGATATTCACATGGGTCGAAAGAGTGGAAATTCAGCTTTTCAACAGTTGTAATTTTGTTGGATTTGGATAACATTGTGAAGAGTTACGAAATCATATCGTGAACGCGGGATATCGGCGGAAAAAAATATCCCCCAAAAACCAAGCAAAATCTTTATATAATTGGTACAATCATATATAATTTTTGATATATATGAAAATTAGTACTTGAGAATTTCAAAATACGCTAAAACCTAATCTGACTATATTGTTCCTAAATTAAATTTGTGCGGTTTACTTTATTGGAAGCGACTTTTGGTTGGTTTGAATAGTATTTTTTTTTTGTCTCGGTTTTATGTGCGCAATGAACAGAGTCCTCGGAAATGTGTGTAATATTTTTCGACCTATCATCACCGAAAAAAGTTTGAAGTGATACCATATGTGTAGCCACCCCTTGTTAGGAATACCTCTTTGGATATAGTTACGACAAATTTACTATAAAATTTTTCATGAAACACTTCCCGGACATCAAACAACGTTAACAATTACGCTCATGTTTGAGAATAACAAAGGCAAAACATTGATGAGAGACCTACAAACATGAGAAAGTGAAACAAAACAAACCGTTAAATTGTTAAATTTAATATTTATAAATATATTGGATAATTTTTCCAAGTACCTAGAAATAAATACTATGTGAATTTATTTTGGCTGCTGAAACCTGCATCTCCTACGAAGATAATCATTATAAATTACTTTATAGTTATTGTGTTTGTAAGTCTAATAGGTCCTAAGATCCAATTTTGAAATTATTTTTCCAAAAAAATTACAAATTCAATATTTTGGATAAATAATGGAAAATTCTAATTCTGCAAAGATACCATTATTACAATGGCGCAAAAGACATGTGTACGTCTAATTGTTCCATGACATATACCAAAATAAATTTAAAAAATTTTGACTTTTATGAAACTGTATCATAACATTCTTAATATTTTCATTTTTTTAATTACCATGTTTTCGACCGAATATTTCCATCAAAACTTTAGAATAATTTACAAAATAATTATAAGTTAAAGTTTTTACATGATTGTACCATACGCTTAGCTCCTTTAACATTAATATAAAATTAAGTTAGAAAGATATTTACTATAAACAATTATTTATGGCTACATAACTTAAAACTACATTATCTAAAATAAGGTTATAAACAATATAATTAAACTCTGAATAGAACAGAGAGCTTGAAAAGACTAACTTAGTGAATTGAATTCATTTGAATTTATAATATAATAAATATATATGGTGGAGATAAGAGAGGGGCCGGAAACCGCTTCATTGAATAGACCGTGTGTATGCTTTTGATACAGTTCAGGGGGACTTTCAACTGAGGTATCTTTCATCATCAGATAGCACTCAATATACAAAAAGGATCTAACTTGAATTTTTTTACTTTCAAGATAATGTAACATGATCTTTTACATTTATTCTGGTGGAGTTAGAGATTGATAAATAGTCAAAAAAAATGCAAACCATCCTTTCTAAAAACATAAGTAAAGCTTATTTTAGTGTACAAGCTAGGATACAATTAAAGTTACCGAACAAAAAGTATATTTACTGTGGCAAACAAAATTAGTCTTAATGTCTGTAAAATCTATCCATGAGATTTATAATTTTTTTTAATAACTCAACAGAGCTTATCTGTTTTTTTAGTTAAAATCTGTTCAGATGGAATATTTTAGGAGGAACCTCCGACTCTAAAAACTTGTCAATAAAATGGAGACCGGATTTTTAGGCAGTAAAAACTGAAAAAATGGAGTAAAAACCCAATGTGAAAAATTGTACGACTCAAAAGGTGTATAAATCATCCAAATCCTGCAATAATCAACTGAATTGTTTAATTTACAATGTTAATACATGGAAAGCTTACCTAACCTTGTTTAAATCAAATTGAATGTGCTAAATTCCCTCTACATTTATTTAAATATAATAAAAACTAAACTAAAACTACTCTAATTAAAAACCTACAATTTTGTCCAATATTGAAGAGCTACAAAAATGAAAATCTGTACCGTAAGGGTCAGAGGTTCAGTAAGTTGTAAGAAAGTACTGTTTTTGAAAAATGGTTGTGCAAGGAGGTGATTTCTTCATGATCACGATTAATAGCTGGATTTTTCCCCAATGAAGAGTACCTACTTTACGAGGCTGGGTGAATCCAGAAGGGCTCCCGGAACCCACAGTGTTGGTTCAAGACTACAATAACAGAATAAATAATTATTTTCCACAGCTAGATTCAAACCTTCATCCTTGGAGCTAATATCACAGTGCTTTACCCACTGAACCACCCCAATCGCATGAAGAGCTTTCATGACGGCGACCATACCACAAACTAACATCGAGTATCAACCTGCTGGTCCACCTTCTCTAATCTGCAGCATAATTAACCAATTCACATTTTTTAAAGTAATAAAAAATGAATAAATATAAACTATGAAAGGATTTAATAATTAATGTAAGAAGATAAGAGGAAAAATATTTTTTTCAAGTTAAAAAAACATTATCGGAAATAAGTGTTGTAATATACACTTATTATATACCATTGGAAAGCCATATTTATAAAAAATAATATATATTTATATAATAATATATAAATAAAAAAGGTCCGTTCTTATACGAGCTTGATGTTAAACTGGTCGGTGCATGCGCATTGGGTTTTCCGTTTCGCCAGTCGGTTAAATCTTTTCTTGTTACCATAGTGATAAAATAGTTTTTTAATTTAACTTAACCTACATACATATGAGCCTTTCAGCTGGCAGGGTGGCTAACTCCATAAAATCATTATAGCATTTTCCAAATTTATTTTTTAACAATTTAGCATTAAATAAATGGTTTTCAGCAGAATGAAAATGTTATTGCACTGTTATATTTCTGTCATATTTTTGAATGAGAAATATTATTAAAGTACTTTTCTGTTTGTAAAATTTGAGTTTGTCAGACTAACAATTGAAAGGGTCATTTGCAAAATTAGTACAAGAAAGTATTGGTACAATAAATAATTTTTGAAATATCTGTTATGAAACAAGCCAGGATTGGATTCAACTGTGTGATCCGCACACCGCACCGCATTTTTTATTTTTGGATTCAAGGAATATTGGAAATTTTATGGGAATGGAAGTGGATAATTTTTGTTTATACGTAGATTATAAAGTTTAATCATTGAAATTAATAAACCAAAATTAACAAACAAAACTTAAAATAACTTTTCTGATGATGATAAATTTCATATTATATCTCAAAGATTTAAAAAATCAAAACTTAATAACGCAGTAAAACATGAAAAAAAATATTTTGTAGATAAAAGGGTTTCATTTTGAATAAACATGGGAATATAATGATCCCCAAGGATTTAAACTTTCGGAATAAGATACCCTCATCTTTATTCATAAGTATACTGTATAAAAATTACACATTAAAATAATGGCTCAACTCCTTAAATATGCATATTCTACGTCATTAGCGTATGTAATTTCAAAAGACTGAGGAAAAATTGTGAAACTTAATACCTTTAGGCGAACTAAAACTTCACTGAAATGCTTTAGTCGAATAGTATTCAAGCATTAGAGTTAATTAATGTTTTGTTTAAATTTTTTTTTACTTTAAATTTCGGAATAGTTCAAAAATTAATTCTAAAGCAAACAAGTAAAAGCAATATACATGGTGTTTCATGGTTGAGTGTCTCATCTAAAAATATGCATTAAGAATCTTAAGATGAGCATAAAATTCCCTATATAGCCGCTAACTCTTTGTTTAGAAGATATTCTCTTCTAAAGATTTTCATTGTTATTAATTATAATAAATAAATAAATGCGGTTTCAACTACTTTATTAATGAAATGTAAACATCAACATCCATGTTAAATGTTATTCAAACTGATTAACTTGAGCATTCAGACAGGCTCGGCATCTATCATCTAAGCAGTGACCGAATGGCATTAAATACGTATCATTGTTTTGCAAAGATTCAATTATGTAAAAATTAAGGACATTGACCGAGCTTGCATGGCATTTTTGTTAAATGTCACTTCAAACAATAACATTCAGTTGAGTCAGATCTGGAGAACATGCACAACAATAACATATCCAGTGCCATTCGGCCACCACTGCTTTGGAAGATTGCCGTGCGTGTCTGAACGCTTAATGTAATCACTTTGAACAACATTTAATATGACTGTCGATGTTTACATTTCATTAATATAGTAGTTGGAATTTTATTACTAACTCCAGGAAAAAAAGAGACAGCAGAGCTTGTCTGCTCTCCCGATGAGTTATATTCTGTTAAACTGTTATGTTCCAGGTAAGTGTTGTATTTTCATTTTTAGGATTTTTATAAGATCAAGAATATTGAACAAAACAACATGAAAATTAGAGACATCACTTACCCCTAACTCCTCCTCTTCTCCTGTCATCCGATACCTGAGGTTTAACGTAGTTTGATTCGTTTGGGTTATTCCTCTGGAAAATATAATAATAAATTTTTCAATTCATTCAACAATTTAACTATATTCAAACTGAAATTAATTATGGATTTACAATCATGCAAAATAAAAATACCTTCAAACTAAAAATCTGTAACGTACCCTACTGCATTTAGAAAAATTATTAACATCATTAATGATATTGTGACTTCAGTCCCCTGCTATAAATTCGTGAGTGTGCAAGCAGAAAAAGTTCATTATTAAAAAAAAAAAACAAATGAAACTTTTATCTTCGATTGTGGATTATTTAAAAGGAATAAAACCATTTATAAAGAGCATTTTGTTCACTTGTTTTTATTTTGTCCAGTACAAAATTGTCTTAATTGGACAAAACTGACGAAATAGCCTCCATTATTATTCTTTAAATACATGAGTAGATGACAGGCAGCAACAAGTGCTGTGATAGAAATTAAAAATATTGCACAGTAATCTTTCATATCAGACAAGGTTTACTTGTTTGATCAGTTAATTGTGTTGTATTTCTATGAATTTGTCTCTCATCTTTCTTTAATTGTTGCTTATTGTCTCTGAAATTGTTTGTATTTGTCACATTTCTAAAGAGTTTGTACCAAGAAAAATGATGGAATTTTGGCTATTGCCTTGCGAGAAACCGCGGTCAAGTATTTCCAAACTTAGGCCTCTCTGTAATCCACCTGTCTCAAGCTGACAATCTGAAAGTTCATTAATTGTTTTACTGCCATTCCGAATTAGCGTGACTCAGAAGAGGGTGAGAGGAGGGAGAGAAAGGGTTTCTTTAGGATTGTATATTATGCTATTTTATTTTCTATAATGACTTTATTTTTAATGTTCATACGTTTACTTAAAATTGCTATTGTTTGGTTGGACAATAAACTCTTCAGTAAATTAACATAATACTTTGTTCCTTTTTCCCAAATGAATAATATTTATTAATTTTGAACGGTATAGAATAAATTGGTCGAAATAGTCAATTGTGTCCGTAGAAGAAAAAATCAAAATCACTGTGCATCCATTCCAGGAAGAAAAAGAAAAAAAGAACAACCCTTTTGATAAAATTGTATTTCTTTTTCATCAAATTCAGTTCTATCCATGAAATTTTAAAATAAAATGTTAAGAACTGTTCTTCTCAATAACAACATCAAAAGCTTTATCAAATCAACATTTAGTTTACTAATTCGAAAGTGATCACAAAAACATTAAATAAAATAATAAGGCCTGACAAAATAAATTTCAGAAAAATCACTATTTATTTACTGCCCACCTTAGTTGATATCACTAATTTTTAATTAATAGTAATATTAATTATAATAATATCATGAAAGTAAAAATTAATATTGAGTAAAATGAATCATGATATGAACTTAGATAAGTGTATATTTGTGGCAAGTGAATAAATAGAGATTTTTCTGTTTTTTTTTTTTTTTTGCTATGTTAGAGTCATGTAAATCAGTTAAAAAAATATTTTAGAGTAATATTTCACATAAAATAAATTGTGATCCTAGGAAAAACAAAATTTAAATTAGTCCAGTAAAAGTGGCTTGAAATTTAGCTTTACCTTGAAGTAATCGTAAACTAATTTTTATTAATTAATAAAAAAGAAGATACCACGCCTTACAGCAGATTTTTCGAAAAGGTCGCCGTATTGCAAGGATTACAAGTTCTATATCATATAAACTAATTTATACTGCATTTAACAAGCTTAATTTGAGCTATAATAGAGTTTGGTATATTGAATCATTCCCTAAATACAGTTCATCAAAATACAGTTTTTAAGTTAAAAAATGTCATAATTTTGTGAATTTATTTTGACACATTTCTCAAATAAAACTTTTATCCTAAGAAAAATAATCATTATAAATTACTAAGGCAAATTTAACGCACTATTATGCCCTAAAAGAATTCTTTATGCTCAATATTTTCTGAGATATATATTTTCAAACACTAATATTTTTTCCAAACAACGAGATACTAACATCTGACGAATATCACTCACGCTTAATTTTGACGGGAGTATACAGAAACTAAAAACAAAAGAGGAAACCTTTAATAGGTAAACTTTATACTTCTAGATATATGAAAGTTAATAAAAAAGAAAAAAATTAAATCTGTTAGAAGTTATTAACTAGAAAAACTATATGCCTACTACGCACCTTCAGAGGAGTGGTAAACTTTATATCATGATTATTTCCAAACAGTTTAATTCGGAAACCATTGAAAGAAATTAGTCAATTACATCTAGATTATCTCGTGAATTTAAAAAATAAAAGGGATATGTAGAAAAATATAAGATCAGAATAAGTAATGATAATTCTTGACCCTCCACACTGGAAGAAAGCCATCTTGCTAACAACAGGTTGCTACCCTCGGATGGTCAACAATATCTTTGGAGTGCCTCCTCCAGTCAAGAGAGCAACTGTTGGCTAGGGTGGGGTAGCGTCTCAGATATTAATCATGATTTAAACTCATCTACATAAAAATCCTCTATTTTGTTCAACTTTATCATTAAAATTTCATTTGTACTAGTTTTTACTAAAAATTTATATATATTCATTTCTTTTTTTTTTTAATTTATTATTAGTACAATGGAATAGTAATGATTAAAATAGCTTTTGTTATTCTGTGAACTTCCTTATATAAATATAATAAGTAGGATATAGGGAACAATAATGAATACCTGCATAAGTAATTTTTAATATATTATATTTATGTATCATATTAAATACATTACATATAATACATACATCCAGAATTTCTACATAAGTTGTAAACAAGTCAGCCATATCCATTTCGCAAACAAAAATAGTTAAATAGGAAATCCGCTAGAGTGCTCTGAAAAGCAATCTCATTTATAATCTAAATAATGAAAACTGAGGGTGAAATATTCTTGAAATAAAAAGTGATATTTTACAATAGTTTTCTGGGTATGATGAACATCAAATAATAATAAGGAAACCTAAAATTGATTTTAACTATGTCAAAGAAGTAAATAAATAAATACATTTGCTTATAAATAAGTGTAAAAATTCTTAATTTACGTTATAACGACATCATGAGGTTTTCAAATATTTTTTTATAATATATTAGATTGCATTTATTGGAAAAAGCAGAATTTCTAATAAATTATTTCAAATACTTCCAGGAGTTGTACATTTGAAAATGGTTTTTACATTATCACTGGTATGAAGATGAAAATTGTCTATGAAAAGGACAAATTATTACAAAACTATAGTATATACAAATAAAATAAAATATAATATTATAATTATAATATATTTTTAAAAAATGTGGGCTTAAAATGGTTCACGTTTTTTCCTTAATCTGTTTGATTAATATCATAAATTAAAAATAAATTTATAATGCTATAAAACCAATTATGAATGCAATTAGTTTATCCATGTCTAATATGTATCATAAATACTCCCTGTTCCTTTTGCCCTACTTTAATTTTTATTTTTTTTTAAACAGAATAAGCCATTACGCTTCTTAAATTTTATTTAATTATTTGCTATATTAAAATTCCAAAATAATAATCAATTGGTTTGCAGTATAGTAATAGCTCCTCCACTAAGTACTTTTCCAATTGACAACTTAAAACGGTCTCTCATCCAAATTCTTTTTTAGTTTTATTATTACAATATTATTATTTATTTTGCTCTTACAGATGAATCTATTCATCTAGGTCCGGTATGAATCAGTTTAAATGAAAAACGTTGTCAGTGTATTTATATAACATAGCCGGTTGTCGGTAATGATAGATACTGGATTACAAAATTATGATCTTTTTAATTCGATTATTTGTTAATTCATTCATTGTAATGACTCCAAAGATTATTAATGGTTAGAATTAAATTTATATATGTATATATCTGTTTCATTTATTTTAAACTCCTTTATTAGTTTTAAACATATTTGTTTGTTTATAACATTATTACTAATATTGCTATTTTATTTTAATTAATTTATATATTCATTTATTCATAACTTCATTTTCTTATTTTTTGTTTATTTTTTAATGAATACGTATTGATAGAGTAAATATTAGATGAGTCCTATGATTTACATGAGAATGATAATTTAAATAAAACTTATAATGCATTCAATATTTGTGACATAACTGGAACAAAAACGGTAAAATAGATATGATTAAGGATAAAATAAAGAGTAGACAAAAAATTGACAAAGAAACAAAAAATAAAATAAATGTAAGTTAGTAAGAAAGAAATGACACTCTATTGTGATATTTAGATATAATAGATGGGGGAGGGAGGGGGTTGAAAAAAATATCTTAGTGTTTTTGTTATATCTAATATGACTGATAATCATGCTCTGTAGTGTAGCAATACAATATAGTTGG
>NW_027115659.1:65490-70493 GCF_000696795.3 Halyomorpha halys | reverse complement strand
ATATGCACATATCTTTAAGTAGGACATCCACGAATGCTAATCTTCATGCAATGATTAAGCACAATAACAGATGCTCAAACCAGATGGGACATGATTTAATTATATCAGAAGAGGGGAGGTGGCTGAAAGGGAAAAAAGGAGACAAAAAAAGAGGTTCTGGAAGCAGGAGGGGTGTTGATGGGTCGATATGGGCGCGCCTGCGCAGGCAGCTTCCTCGTCCCGGCACAGTGGCAGCAAACTCGAAGGGAACACCAGGTAACTTCTCTTATCATATATTACATGTTATTTGTAATATCTATCTTGCAATAATAATATTTGCATAATAGACAACAGCATTAAATATAACTCAACCGCATTGAATTTATATGAATAGGCACTTGCATGGCAATCAATACCATTGTAGATTAATACATATATATATTTATTTGATACTACATTATATAATTATTTTTAGTCACTTTATTTAACTAGAATATTTAAAACGAACATTATAATCAAATGTCATGGAGCAAAGATGATTTGAATTATCTCTATGAAGTTTCTTAGTTTGTGCAAGATCTTCGACAAGGCAAAAGTTCTTCTTTATATTATAATACATATTATGGTGTTAAGTAAAGTTGACATTAATTAATATTAAATTTGGTTTCAAAATGCTATTCAACGTTGTCATGAATTAATTTTTACAATAACATTCTAGTTGCAGATCCAAAAAACAAGTAGGAACATCTTATTTAATTAACATTTGTATCAACCAGTAAAATAAACAAATTAATACAATAAATGTTTTCATTAGATAGAGAATGAAAAACATCGAACAAGTTCCAAAACAATCATAATTTGTCCCAAGTTCAAATTATTGGTAATTTTATAAATAATCAAAAACATACACAATTTTGTGCAATTCTTAGGCAATGTCAACAAATGAAAAGGGTCGAACTTGAAAAGCGGCGTTTGCGCAGTTGTTTGGAGTGATTTATGCAGTATTTGGTCAGAATCGATAATGCACAATCGCTACTAAAAAGTGACATCCATCTTGATAGGTATTATTATTGTTTTAGAGACATTAGTCCAATAGGTATATATAAAACTGTTAATAGATATTCAAATATATAAACTCAAAATACATTAACCAATCAATCACGCATTATAAATTTAGGATCACTCATTATAAGAACCAATAAGTTTAAATAATGAAAATATTAACATATGAATGAATTTAGAATAAATTTACAGTTGTTAACCAGGCAACACTGCAAGCTGTCACCCTCCGTCTCCCCTTGTCAGATACAAACCATACGATCCTCGAATGAAAATAAATTATGTTCTTTTAAAGGTTTGTCATGATATTTTGAAATAACGTATATTAAGAATTTCAAAAATAATTTAAATTGGTGAATGGGCACACAATTGAATATATCAACATTATAGATTCTTTTTTTGGGGGGGAGGGAGGAGAGGTTGTGTAATTTTTATTTCTAATGTTTAAATACACAATAATGCATGTTCTTTGTAAAGTCATAAGTAGAAGTAGAAACTTCAGCTGTACATTGTTTAGTATTAAAAATCAAAATGTCTGAAAATTCTGACGTCAACAATCCCTTCTAGCCGTTGAAGCAACATCACCCAATTTTAGTAAAAATACGTTATTATTATAGAAACTAATTCTAATTACCTATTTTAAAATAATTCTTATGAAACTTTAGTTTTCCAAATGGTAAACAAAAAAAATTTTAGTAATAATTTCATTATATTTTACTTTATGACGGTATTAGTCAAATAAATAGTTTAATATAATATTCATTATATTGTAATGGTAAAAAGGAAAAAAAATGCATAGGCACTCCCCTCGACCACTATTAGAAATCCCAGGCCTACCTTGGTACCCTCGATTATACACACCTCAGCGACCACCCACCATGACCCAAAACACTCTCTAAAGGACCAAGAAATAATTATATACCTCAACTTCACACATGAGTCCTATATTGCCAGCAATTTCTATAAACGTATAATGAAAAAATCTAAGAGCTATGCCCTTCAAAAATTTTAAAATAAACCAATTTATTTAAAAAAGAAGCAATATTAAGAGTGCGCAGAAATGGGAAAGAATTCTTCATACAGATATTAGAAACAATAGTTTAAAAACTAATCGAGGTTTCTTTTCAATAAGATTTTTCTCTTTCAGTAGCAAATAATTGTCAAAAACTGCGGACAAAAGAATATCACAATTCAAAATGGTCCCTTGAGTTATTAATTTCAATGATTCGAAAAACATAGGATAAACACTGTGGGTGGGGTCGTATCCTCTCCTTGAAGGGACTCCATAGTTTTCAGCAAGTAACAAGTCCAAACATGTGATTCTTCTTCAAAGAGAGAATTCTGCTCAACTCAGAGCTATTATTTAGTTTAAATTATTTATTAATATTTACATATTAAATGCATCTGACTACAAGTTTTTATTATTTCATATAATAATATACATGATGTAGTTTTTTTCTTTATGGATGCCTAGGGTTGATTCATAATGAAAACGGGTTGAAGGTAGCATCTTTTTCTGCATTGATATTGCATTTGAAGAGAGGGCGGCAGAAATTTTATCTTTTGGAAAGGGGAAGTCTGTATTATGTGACAGTCTGTTCGTGTGAGGCTCATCAGATTTGTTGTTTCAAATAATTAAGTTACTTGTACTCAGTCGAGTCTTTGTGTGTCTGCCACTCTTGTGGACGTCCTGTTGGTGTCAGTGTCCTAAATAATGGGTTCGTACAGTACTGAAGGCTGTCAAAAAATTTGATATGTCTCCTCGATATAAATTCTGTCACAATCGGTAGTTCGAATGTCGTATGTATGTGGTCCGTCTTTGCTCTTTGAAATGAAGTATCTCTCACTATACGTCTCAGTATACCGCCCTGAAACTTTTGGAGTCTCCTGGCTGTTGAAGGTGCTATCTTGGTCAGCGTAGGTGCTCCGTAGAGCAGGGCACTTTTGTAGATCATTAATTTGAGGCGGAGAGAAAAAATAGGAGAATTTGGAAGGTGATTAAGCCTGTAAGACTTGGTCCTAACCTGCTTCATCTTCTTATAGCAGTAGCATCATAATATCATAAGGTACCCTGCTACCTTACAGACATTAGGGAGAGGGCACTTGTTCTTCTAGAACCATAAAATAATACAGTCGTTCTTCTTGGGATTAACTGTAATATTCAGCCCTTCCAGTTTCTTGGTTATTTCCGTACAAGCCTTCTCCACCTGCCGTAGAGGTGTCTCTGCACTCATTGAGCTACTGTAGATGGCTATATCGTCGGCATAAGCCGTTACAGTAGCCTTATCATACTTGGCTCCAATAGCGTTTTCCGATGTCTTCTGTCGGTAGGTCAAACGGAAGACCTATCCTTTTGCTTATCATTTCGCTGTAGTGATCTGCAAACGTTGTTGCCTGCTCCTCAGCTGTCATAAGTTTGTCGCCGTCCTCGAGTATCGTCGAGCTTCCCTTTCTGGTGCACGTCCTCAACAGCTTCCAGAATTTTCTGTGGTCGCCGTGCGTTACCTGTAACTTCTCATGCCAAAGTGCTATCCGCCATTGTTTTAGTAGGTTTCGGATCGGGTTTGTAAGGGAGTTTACCACCAACATTACCTCTTGATCTCTGGTTCTATACCACTTATTCATTCACTCATTGAGCAGGGCTATAAGTTGAAGAATGTGATCCGGTGAGAGACCCAGAGCTGGCGGAAGTGGCCTGAACTGAATTGTAAATTAAATGTTGATTTTATTATCAATTCATTCCAGAGATATTTGAATATACGAGAAAACGTCAGTTTTTTATTATAAATTACATTTCTTCTATAAACAAAAAACAACTTCAAATTTAAAAGATAAAATTTAAACATACATTAAAAATTAAATTATACAATACTAAATCTTCATTAATGTCATAAATACTTGGTTATTAGATATTTCAATTGAAGTTCACTGCTTTTTGATATGGCTTGTAATGATTCTTTAAAACTATTTTCAACTTCATAACTTCTCTTTAAATGTTTTTTTTTTTACATTGATACATTTACTGGATTATGAACACAATTAAAACAGTTCACTGTTTATTTATATTATCCAAATTATCACAATTGACATTTAGTGATTTTTTACTACTATCAAAAAACAACTGCACTGACATATGAATTAAAGTACTTTTCTCTGGTGAGGCTGACAAACGTCTTACCTGTCTGAATTCTCAGAAAGAACTTGCTTGCTGGCACCGGTCAAAAATATAAAAAAATGAAAGTTTTTAGTTTGTTTTTTTTAATTGTCACTTTAATTTTTAAATATTCAAAAACGTAATCCAGTTCGTATACGAGTTGATGTATCTCTATGAACTTTCTTGGTTCTAATGTTAATAATTTGAACTATCTACTATTAAAAAAAAAATTGTCGAAATAAAGGGATGTTTGTAGTAACTTAGTAAATGTTTATATTTTTCGAAATATTTAATCTCGAAATGCACATTCTACATACGATAACGATATTAATTTATTTATATCAAAGCTAAGATTACAGCAACGATTTTTTTTTCTATATCTCAGAACCTATTCCTATTATCCTAGGATAATCCTACATCCTTAGACCTTACTTGAAAGCTTCAAACTTTTGACAATACAGACAGCTGCGACAAGACACGGGACGTTGTGTTGCTGACCTGGGTGGATTAAGGCATTGTTAACCGAGGCCTCGCCCTCGTCTCTAGTACTACAGATGTACTTAGATGTAAAAAATCTAAGGGGTACGACTGTGATTTTCAATTAAACAATTCTTTCTTAACATAACACACCTTTTATGTTTCATAAAATATAAATGTGAATTAAAATATTCTTTCATGTTACTCAAAACGTATGTTACTTTATATATGTATATATGTATATATATATATAAATTAAATTATGGTATACCATCTCAACTTTGATTACTTTGATCACCTTAGGTAATGTTCTGAATAAAAGTTCTCGGAAACA
>NW_027115659.1:23893-65440 GCF_000696795.3 Halyomorpha halys | reverse complement strand
TACTGTTCCAATTAAGAGAAACAGTTAACTAGAAACAGCCCTGATGAAGCTCTCCAAAGTGGAGCGAAACGTCGACAAATAAATAGTTTTTAACTATTCTTTGTTTTCTTCTGACAGCTCCCCGACCATCTTCTTCGTAATTTAAAACAATAAATTAATATTTTTAAAAAAAGCTTCTTATTACATAGACAAGGTTATACATTGAGATTTGGTAAAATTATATTTTTGTAGAATTTACTAAATAAGAAACTAGTTGGAGATCCAGTATATATTGAACCGACACTGGTCCAGCCTTTCATATGGGGGGGGGGGCAACCTAAGGATCCAAAAAAGTCCATTCTACAGATAAAAAAAAAAGTACTCTTTTTTGAAACACATCACTTACCAATACTGGAAAGGATCTAACTTTCTCTTGCGCTAATGTTAGAATGAATATATTATATTAGATTATTAATTATGAGCTTAAAAAACCTAATATGGAATAACTAAAATTGTGCGACAATAATTCTCCTAATGCCCAGGAGGAACCCTTAATGAAAAGTTTTATCATAAAAGAACAGCAGTAAGACCTGGAGCCATTGGATTGATAGGTGCTATTATTCTAGAATGCCATCGCAGTAGATGGTGATTGTGAATAATATTGGATCAGTTAGGTTACATTTGAATAATATTGGATCAGTTAGGTTACATTTGAATAATATTGGATCAGTTAGGTTACATTTGAAAGGCATCCAAATGTCAGATCCAAAACTCCTTTATGAAGAGTGTGTTGTGGGTCAAGCCTTCTTGTTACAGTTACTAGCCCGCTTAACCTCATATCTGCTAAATATTTTCATTTTCAAGTTCCTTTTCTTCACTAACGATTCCAAAAGCTTGTTTTTGATTTCTTATTAAAATTCAATAGCTTGGATTTTTGTTCAACTCCTCTTCAAAACTTTAGTATTCTTTCTTCGCCCATTTTACCAGAACATGATTTAAACTCCTAGTGAAATGACACTTTCAGCCCATAGCTGGATTACATCAAAGTGGATTACATTTTTTTTTCAAGTTTTTGATTCACTATTTTTCAGGAAAAGAATAAAAAAATATTTTAAAAATTTTTTTTAACAAACAAAATATTTTTGCCTGTTTTATTGTCTTTGTTCCATACATATTTTTCATCAAGTATATGTATAAAATAATATAATTTTATATGTATAAATGTACATTATTAGGGTTCGCATCTTTATTCAAATAAATAAATATTTTGCAACTTTGAAGATAAATATTTCGTAAAATGTTTTTCACTTTAGAAGATTTCCTTTTATATCAGGTTATTTTTGTGAAAAGTCCTTTCTGTTAATGTCTTTGTTTCATACATATTGAAGTGAGACTTCTTTAGGACGTTCTACAAGTCAAGAAAAAAATATTATGTGAGAGTAAATTGATTTCGATGAAACGGGAGTGGTGGGGGGGGGGGAGAGCAATGTTGGTCAATTTTAGTAGGAAATTTTTTATGTTGTAATAGGAGAGCAGAAGATTAGAGGATCTTAACAATTCCCGCAATCTGGTCCAATTGAGTGAGTTCCTATCCTCATACTCTCCTATTACAATAAAATATTTTACTGGTAAACTGACTTAGGAAATGATTGTTCTATTCTAATTACTATTATTATTGTAGAACTAATATTTTCTGCATTTAGCTATAAGAGGGATTGTATGATCATTATTAATAACATTTTATACTTTATTTCATTTCCAGAAGTTTCACTTCTGTCGGTCAGATCCAAGGCTGCCACTTTTTTTTTTCATTAACGTTTTGGGGCTCTACCCCTTCTTCAGGCTCAACAATCTGAAATAATTTTACGATATTATGAAATAAAAAACTTATGTTTCAGCATACATATTGCTTTATAAACATATATACCTTTTTTTACCTATCAGTAGTTATCCTTTTTTTCTCTTGTCCAATGTCCTTTTGATTTGTATCCATAATTGTATATTTCATCTTAAATTAAATTAATTTGTAATGTAATATATTACTTAAAGTATTTTATTTTCACTATCACCATGAATTCGCTAGACTCTTACCCCTTACTTATATTTCTTTAAATCCTTAACTTATATCTCTGAAGATGGGTAAAGAGTCCTGAAATGTTGATTTAAAAAATATGTATGAAATTAAGATATTAATAGGAAGGACTTTTTATAAAAACATCTGATATAAGAAGGAAAGCTTCTAAAGTAAATATTATTTTACATAATATTTATTTATACTTTAAAATCGCAAAATATTTATTTGAATAAAAATATGAACCCTAGTAATGTACATTTATAAATATAAATTTATATTAGTTTATATACATATATAGAAGTAATATGGATGATACTTATAATGCTTGCATATAAGATGAAATTATTGTTTACAGGAGTTGATTAAGGGAGATGGAAGAGAACTGCACCGCCTGCCTGGAGCTGGGACCACCTCCTGATAGAATACTGACCCTTCCACCTCCCCCTCTCCCAGCCTTCCTCCAGCTGGCTGGGCCCAACTCCTCAGCACCTTGCAATGCTCTCTGCGACTCCCACCTACATGGGGTTCACTTCGTTGAACTACCTTCTCATGGTAATTCATGACTTAAATAAAGTTATTAACAACTATTTTATTTTAAGATTTTAATAACCATACTTAAAATTTACTTGCTATGTCTGAATTTCTTTAATTTTCAATAATAAACTTGTTTTGTGATTTTGGTAATTTAGGGTGAAACAATTATTATCCATGAAACTTCTAAGTGCAATAGAGTTAAAATTGGGTGGTCAGTGTAAATTAATTTGATTCAAAGTGATTGAATTAATTTTAAATTATATTTAAAAAATACAGAAAATGAATATGTTTGAATTGAATCATTGAAGGGAATGGTGGTTAAAATTAAATTAATCAATTATGTAAATGGAAAATAGGATGCAGAGAAGTTTCAAATACTAACGTGAAGGGTTAGTACTACTCTTCATCATTACTGCTGCATGCTACCTAGTAATCCATGAAAAGGTTGTGGCTATCATTACTACTTCATGCTACCTACTAATCCATGAAAAGGTTGTGGCTATCATTACTACCGCATGCTACCTACTAATCCATGAAAAGGTTGGGGCTATCATTACTACCGCATGCTACCTACTAATCCATGAAAAGGTTGTGGCTATCATTACTACCGCATGCAACCTACTAATCCATGAAAAGATTGTGGCTATCATTACTGCCACATGCTAATTAGTAATCCATGAAAAGGTTGTGGCTATCATTATATTTTCAAATCGGAATTCATTTCCTATGTTTTGTTTGCTGTGTTTGTTTTCTTTTCTTGAAGAAAAATTAATACGACCTATTTCTTAGATTCCCTTTAAACTGACAAGGAAGTGAAAATATACCTGCGTGAAAAGGACTATGTTTTCACTTTTATAGATTGAATATCAACGTAAAGTTAGAGCCAGCCTTTAGCAGGTGCGAATGATGCAGCTGCACCAGGCCTCGTGCTAAGAATAAATAAAACTGAGTTGTAAATTCTTCCTTATAATTGCAGATGAATTAGCAAAATGACCAATTAGAACCTCCCTTTGCCCGAAATTGGTAGTGGGGGAGAGGTTTCACATGATTGAAGATCTGATTTAGTGGTCCTCAGACCAATATGAGTTGGGACCACTGCTTTGAAGTTAGCTTGAAGTGATTATGGAACAAAACTGGATTTATATTCTATAGAGCTATGGTTCTCAACTGGGGTTCTGCAGAACGCGAGGATTCCACAATAATAAGCCTTTTCCGGAGGATTCGTGAAATAATTAGGAATGAGTCATTCCAAGTAAACTCAACACAGTTTTGAACCTTACCCTCTCAGATTTTCTTCAATTTTGCACAAGTTTTAGGTAGGTATCCTAGGCTTTTGCTGAAAAGACAGTATTTGATACTCGACTTGCATCAGTTTTACTGTAGGGATTCTGCCTAATTCTACCAAAAGGGTTCTGCCATTTTCCTACTAGTACCAAAAGTGTTTCGCCATTTTCCAGCTTGTACCAAAAGGGTTCTGCTAGTAAAAGATGGTTGGGAACCACTCCTATAGGGCCTATAAACTTAAGTAATTTTCATAACTAAAGTCTTAATAGAGCTCAGTTTCACAATGCCGATTGTTTTCTGTATTAACAGCTCTCTCAGGAAGTGGGGCAATCGACGACACCTGGTTACTGGTCCTAGTCACGTGCAGCGTTGGAGTTCTCCTCCTTGGCTTCCTTCTCGCTCTACTATTGCTCAAATGCAGGGAGTAAGTATCAAATTAAAACATTATTAATTTTTTTTTAATCCAAGATCTAATAATAAATAATTAAAAATTTGAACTGAACAACGCAAAAAAATGATAATTAAGATAGTACATCCAAAAGATGACAGTTGTATACTTACAAATTTAAGGTTTAATTTAATGAATTTTAGGTTTTTGAACGTTTTTCACTTGTTTATTCAAGTTTCATAGAAGAAATATTGAAATAAGAAAAGAAACTTATATTTAGACTACAATATAAAATGTTTGTATAAGATAAATTTTTTATGTCCACATGGCAAACTAATTTATTTTTAAAAAACAATATAGGGAGCGAGTTGGCAAGACAGTGCCACTGCGGATGGAGTCGACGAAAAAGAGCTGTGAAGCAGTTCTTTATCCAGGGGACTCACGGGTCATTTGGGCTACACTGACACCAAGAGGCACACCACGAACCGAAGTGTTTGAGAACTCTGGCTTCGAAGACCTGAGACCCCGGGTGTCGTCACCCACCAGAATAGAGCATCCTAACTTGCCACCATTAAACCTCCACCCAACTCTGAAAAGGCACAACCTCATCTAGGCTCAGCTACACTCTCAGCCAGCCTTCACCCAAACTTCAGGGCTTCCCTGCCTTGACTAGTATCGCTCAATCCCTCGAGCAGTCTACAATGATGGTCTTCTAAATATTATAGAACATTAATCATTGGTTTGTACAAATTTTCTATCTCATACATATACAACCCAAGTTTCATAATAAAAATAATTATTTAAAATTGAAGATGAAAATTCTAATTCAAGATAACTAACAAGTAGTTAAAATCAGGCAATATTTATTTTGAATTATGGATTTTAAAATAAAACATTTCATATTTCTATCTAATTGGGTAAAGCAATAATCAAGTTGCTTTGTTAACTTCAGGGAAATAAATTAAGACCATGAGGCCATTAAGACATAAATTGCTCAGAGTATAGCTGAAACATCCAGAATGGGAGCGATCGGGTGAAGATTCCTTGGGCGAGAATTTGCTCATGTGGGGTCTGAGAGTGTATATCCAATATTTGAAAATGAAGAATATGGGTGGTAAGATTTTCGAGAATTTCTTTTTGGAAAACTTCCTTTGTGAATCAATAAACAAAATAGTGTGATTATAAATAGAATAGTTATCTTCAACAAATAATTTCTTCTTATTTTTTCTAATTTTAACACTGAATTAAAATAAAACAAACTTTAACGTCTGTATTAAAGTCAAAACATAAAACAGAAGTTATGAGGTTATGAGGTATTTGCCTTGATAATAGTTGAAAACTAAAATCATAGTAAACCATTCATCACACTAATATCTTGTAAATTTTTTTTCAATCCAAATACTTGAGGTTTAACAACACTGCAATGATTTTGAGTTTTATCAATAGTATCTCACTGGCTATCGCTGCCTATACCACCGAACTGCTGTCGTTCAACCATTTCCACCTAGTTAAAGTGATGTGTTAGGACTCAAACTTTTCTAAGTAAATAACAAAATGAAAATTAACACAAAAGATATTTTTTTTATTATAATAATGTGTTACTAGTTTTCACTAGTTTATACTAAAGAAGGCTTAATAACATTTGAAATAGTTGCATATATCCTCAAACATATATGTGTTTATATATATATATATATAAATTAAATTATGGTATACCATCTCAACTTTGATTACTTTGATCACCTTAGGTAATGTTCTGAATAAAAGTTCTCGGAAACATGTATATATTTTTGTTGTTTTAAAGTTATTTTCAACATTATAAATGCCTAGAATCAGTTCTAGCAACAGCTAATCTCTTGACCGGTTCCGATATTCAAATTTTTATTTGTGTGTGTACATAAAAGTCCATAATTATTAAATAGAAATACTAAGAGCATTTAATGCACGATGTATTATTGGTATAAATTTATTATGTCTGCCTGTTGAATTTTCTATTCTAATTTATGCATGCTTATTTAGCTGTGTTCTTTAATGGCAAGCCTAGGCTGTTGTGCCAGGAACACTCATCTATAATCAATTAATATTGTTAAGGTATGTATTAGCTAATTGCGAGTTATTGTCTACTAACATATTGTAAATATTGTAAAAAAGCAAGGAAGTTATATTAATATAATAGTTTCTTATTTAAATTAATAATATTTAATCACTAAATTTAGATGGAACATCTATTTTTTATATTTCTACGCTTATTAACTTCTTTGTGCTAAATATCTTAATTTAGGTATAGCAGTTAATAAATATTAAATCGATCTTCTAAAATTTTAAATATATCCAATTTATTAAGAGAAACATGTTTTTTAAAAGTAATATTTCCAGTTTAGTACATGTAATACAACTTATAAACTCTTGTATATATTTTTTAATGTAAATTGTGGACATCTATATCACAATAACAGGAGCACATATAATATGAATTAGAGAAATAAAAACAAATTAGTATAAGTATTAATTATTAAAATGAATGTATTCTATGATTATGGATTTAATGACTCATTAGGAATCAATATTCTATGAAATGAAAAGAATTAATGTTTGCAAAATGAAAAATGTATGATAAAAATGGACACAATTACTTTACTTTATTTTTGACATTGTATATTAAAGAAAATAATAAAAAGTAATGAACAACCATAAAAACAATTCCTATTAACAATAATAAATAAATTTTTATAATATACTCTAATCTGTATTGCTATTCAGAGAGAGCTTATTCTACAAGTGAGGTCAATAATTATTTATGAATTTCAACTAAATGAATTCCACATAAATAAAATATAAATTAATAAGATTATAACACCAACAATAACATAAAAATAACATTTTTAATGTACCTTTAAATTAACTGATTTAAAAATAAGGAAGCACAAATTTATTGTAAAGAATCAAACTTGAGTCAGAGTATTTATTACACTGTTCATTTTCTTGAACTAAGCAATGGAAATACAGGTTAAATGCAGTTTAGTATCCATTGCAATTAGAGCAACGCACAAAGTAATCTTTAGAAAGTAGAAATTATTCATTAAAATTATTGCAATTTTTTCAGGAATATTTATAACTGGTAATATTAATTCAATTTGAAACAAAAGTCATATTCCCTTAATAGTATGCTTATTACTATCAAGTCTTCCAAAGCTCAAAAGCATTATGTTATGTGTCATAGACATATGACTTACTATTCAACAATAAATACTTTTAGAAGAAAATAGAATTAATAATAAGTTCTGTAGAAAATTAATGTCTCTAAGATTCAAATAAATATTTTATACCTCATATAAAAAGCCACTAATATCACTACTTGCTTTCATTTGTGGCTAACAACATTAATAGCTGTGAATTCCTTTTTTAATTTTTAAACTGAAATTTTCATTTTACTCTTAGTAGTATAACTGAAACTTATAGTGACTACACCACTGACAAATGCGCTACTATTAAGAGCCTTAATTTAATGTCACAAATTATTGTGAACACAAATCGTGAATGTATATACATTAGATAAGAAGAAAGTAATATATAAGTAGTAATTTAAGCACAAGTTTGCCTTTATGAATTATTTTTTTCTTGAACTAAACTTCTTTTAAATGTAAAGAGGCATTGAAATTTTTCGATTAGAACATTGATATGTATCGGTATTATTTTTTTATCTTTACTAATCAATACAAGTATAATATGCTAATATATGATTTATTAAGAGGAAGTTCATGCGGAATTAGAAAAATAAAATAAAAATAATCATTAATAATACTTAAAATAATTTCACAGTAATTATAATTCATCAAAATAATAATCTATTAATTTATTGACCACATAACTCTTCTATAATATGTCTTGCCCTTTATATTCTGACGATCTCTTTATTGCAATTTGAAATTAAGACATCTAATTAAGTGATTAATTGCTTCTAGGTCTATTGATAGCGACCAACAAGTACCTCATTTAAATATTAATTGTTTTGAGTCTGTCTTGATTGAATGGTCAGTGGTGAATGTGTGATTTATTATGATTTAGGATTTTGTACATATTTATAACATATATACCAAACATATTTGTGTATTTTATAAGATCAAGAAAAGTACAATGTATTGTATAAGAACATGACTAATAGGCATTGAATGATTTCTAAACTAATTATCTAAAGAAACTTTATTCTTAAATGCTTGGTTTCTTGATTAAAAAGATTTTTTTTTTCCTCCTTTAGAGTATAATGAAAACTCTTGATATCTATGTAGCTATCTATACAAAGGTAATTTATATACCAATAGTTCTCAACCGGTAGTCCGTAGACCATAGATGGGCCAAGACAGCCTTTCGGAGGGCTGAGGGAGGTTCTGGCAATACATATTTTTTGAAGAATTATTGTTTAAACTGCTAGATTGATTACCTTTCATGATGTTTGAGTGCTAGTTGAAAGGTTTTAACAGATAAATGCTCTATGATAGTGCATCAAAATACACGTTTAAACAACATTTTTTCCTGATGGAGACTCCCTTTGCCCCAAATCGGAATATGGCGCATTCTGAGCATAGTTCAATTTCTGGCTTAGAGACCCCCCAGACCTGGAAACGAGTTGCGAACTACTGTTCTATTTGTTTTAATATTATGTGAATCATCTGTTCAGTAGAAGTAGGATTGGCTAAAATCATCAATCAAAATACCAGTTACAATATTTTATAATTTACTTTTGAATAAATTAGTCACTACTAGGGAGGAAAATTTAGAATTTCTCTGAAATGGGGATAACAAAGAAGCCAAAAAATAAATGAAAAATAAAAATAAGAGTAAGCACAAAGAAATTTCAAAACACCAAACCAAAGAATTTCTTGAATTGAGATAACAATTAACCTAATTATTCCAATCATTAGAAGAAAAAAATTAACAACATTTAGGATGAATTCTGAAATCTAAAGTTTAAAATAATATAATTTCTACAACTATATTCAATAATCATTCAAGTTATAATTCAATAAAATTATAATGATCTCTCCCATATAAGATACTACTAAAATTTGAAAAATTACAAAAACATCACTTTAACCAATTAATTTTAGCATTAGGTTATTTATCATTTTTATCAAGAATAAATTGACATGAAAATAATATTATTTCTCTTTCCAAAAATGGCACTTACTCAGTAATAATATATTCTCATGAATTATTAAAAAATGGTGCCTTATTAACACTCTCATCTTATAATTTGTCAAGATTGTATATAAAGTAAATGATATATCATTTCCAAGTACTATGTAACTAACAACGTTTTCATGAGAAGAGTTAATGAAATAATCAAAGTAGTAAAACATGTCAGCTTGTTTACACATGAATGAAACATGAACAGTTTATTGCCGAAAAAGTAGGATTATATTATCATATAATAGATATGTTCTACTTCAAAACATTCTAGGTATTTTGGAAATGAAAGGAAGCGAAAAATGATCATACATAACTATTATCCCAAAAGAGCCAATAAGAATAAACTTAAGCATTAAGCCCATTTCAATTATAATCAAAGAAACGATTGTATTGTTTCTTATTCACTAGAGTAAGGATATTCTCAGGGATAGTTAGGAAAT
Source organism: Halyomorpha halys (assembly GCF_000696795.3). NCBI lineage: Eukaryota > Metazoa > Arthropoda > Insecta > Hemiptera > Pentatomidae > Halyomorpha > Halyomorpha halys. Next base: position 55,554 of record NW_027115659.1, on the reverse strand, counting down.
TCATTGTAGACTTATCGGTCCAAAGAAGATCGGAAAGGAATGAAAAATCACTATTTTAGACCAATTAGAAATTTATGGTCTCTACTGATTTTTTAGAGACTCAAATTAGTTTGAAAATTTAATCATAACTCTATGAATTATAGTCAACGCCACCAAATATAAATTTCAAATACCATACAATGAAAAAATGATAACAGAATAACATTCGTTGATGTTGAAAAAAATCAGTTGTTTAAAAATATGTACAGAAAGTTTTCACTCGCACATTAAGTACTGGTAAATTGCTTTATTATAATGCATAAAAATACTGAATGATCTTCAAACACTAATATATAACACCTATGTAATAAATTATAAAATTTCTGTGATACAATTTTTAGTCATTAAATCTAAAAATGTCATTATCAAGATTATCTCATTTTTATTTTAACTGAAAATACTTGTTAAGCACAGCTTTATTTTGTATTGAAAATAATATAATATTTCAAAGAGTAACATTATTAATTTTTAACAGAAGCAGAGAGCTTACCTTGTTCAAGAATATTATATCTAATTTATGTTATAAACTACACATCATTAAAGTTGTTGACATTGATATTGATTAATCATAATGCAAAAGCTGGTTACTAATATGCAGTATAACTTTTGTAAAATCAACTCTAATATAAGTTGATAATTGTCAGCGTAGCTATCTGACAGAAATATTATCATCTTTCTTAATAAATCCCTTCATAAAATTTAAAGGAATTCACATAAATAATTGATCACTCTGTACTAGCTAAAACATGCATAAATAATGAAATGTGAATAAAGTTCCACACTTAGACACACTATGAAACCACATAAAGCAGCAGCCGATAGCTATGTAAGCCTAATCCTCGACTAGTTAAACAACAAAAATAACAAAGCCAGTCATTGAAGAAGTATTTTAAAATCATAGTTCTATGTAGAACTTACTAGACCTAAATTGAGTAATAAAATGTCATTAAAGTGACTAAATAGTTAAAAAAACAAGCAAAACAAATACAAAAATTGTTTGTGAAATTAATGAAATATAATTCTTAATAATTATTGCTAATTAATAATATTTCATAATATCGATCTTGATTGTAGTTGATTGTTTGATTAGGTATTTGATAAAATGCTGTATCTATGATCCACCTTCCTTGACTAATCTCTCCATACAATATGGAAAAGTCTAAGGAGGTTCATAATAATGATTCTTAAGTCTCAACAAGATAAAACTTGAATTTAATCTTAAAAAATTATATTGAATATTAATATAATTTATATAAATATTAAATATAATATGTAATCATCAATCACTGATTCATGGAAGGCTAATGAATATTTGCTGAACTTAAATATAAAAGAATAATTAGCCTGAAAACGAATAAAAGTGATGATTCATAAAAAAAAAAAAAAAAAAAAATCAGTTTTCTTAAGATTAGTATCTGTGTCATCTTATAGTTGTAGAATACCGTATAACCTTATTTGCGAGATATGAATGAAAAAAAATATAGTTGTCTTAATATATGGTAATTCCAATTAAAAATATTAAAACAGCAACAGATTTTTTTATTTAACTGTGAAGGAAAAATAGGAACAATCGTGTTAATAAAATATAAGGTGGCCGCCACAGTTCAGAGAGCATGCTAAAGTCAGTGTAGACAAGATAGTATAAACTGAACTCTGACAAAACACTAATAAGATCGAATAATAGTTTTTTAATCAATAGTAATTCACCCTATTAAACTTTGAACAGCCAAACTAAGCTTATATTAAAATTTTTAATAAATATTTAAAACTAACATTATATTTCATGATATAAACTAATAGGAAGTCGTCATTATTTTTCATAAATAAACTAGTCATTAACCTGTTCCTTATTTATTTATTAATAAAGTCACATAGTTATTTTAAAAATCAATATTTTGGGGTCCTTACCTCTATTACGTTCTTTTATAATACTTTCATCCAAAATAATAACAATATTGTCTTATTTATTTTAAAAAAATTTAAATATATTCTTTCTTAAAATTGACTATTCTATCTGAAACATTGCTTTGTTTAATAAAGATATGACTTTATTAATAAATAAATTAGGAAGAGGGTTTATCATTATATTTTCTATGAAACTAATACCCAAAAAAATATAAATAGAAAAAACTAATATTTTCTATTTTTTTTTGTTTAATTTTAAATTTAAAATATGATGTTGATCTAACTGTATGTGCTAAAATGAATTCCTTCGTTTTCTATAAATAAATTTGGGAAAACATTTTCTTATTACATAAAGCATGCAGCTTTATCATATTTAAAAAATGAATAAGTGTATGCATAATTGAAGGAATTAAATGCCAAATTTGCACTTACACTTAAATTAAAGTCATTTATTACTGTCTTTTAAGAGGAAAAATGTATTTTTGTTTTCAGTCTTAAATAAATTATCTATTTTATGATGATTTAGAAATCACTATATAATATCACTCGGTGAATGTTTTATGTACACTTGCATTAAAAAAATAAATAAAAGTAGAAATCTATATAAGATAATATTCTGAATTATTAGTGGAGCTAGAACATCACAACACTAAAATAATTTATGCATGGTTGAAATTTCAGATTAATAAGTAGAAATGATGGCTTAAAACTAAAATTTTAGTTAAAAGTTAAAAGGTGCGGATTAAAAAATAATGACATGGGGCTCAATGAAATATAAATAAATGAGCGAAAATTGTTGATTTCCATTTTCTTATTTAGGTATGATTTAGAACTATATGCTACATATCAAATTATAAATGGTTAAGTATACGATATACATTACATTTATACTTTCATTTTATATTAAATATTAACCCTACTAAAAACAATATTCAAGTATTAACCTTTTATATGCTTAATTTGTTTCATATTTTTAATAATTCATTTGATTAGATAATCTTGAAATGGTTGATGAAACCAAGCATAGTTCTATCACTTAAAAGTTAAAATCACTCAAAGCCTATTTCTATTAATATTTAAAAAACAGCACAAATGTACCTACCATTTAGTAAAATAATGTACATAGTAAAAAATATTTATGAGTATGAATATAATTAAAATTTATATAATAGTATTGCTTTTTTTTTAATTTAATAACTTTATTAATTTTATTTTATTGATAGGATCCATACACATGAAATAGTGGTTAAACAATTTTTAATACTAAATTCCTTAAGCATGAAATTAAGTACTTAACACTTTTTTTTTTTTTTTTTTTTTTTTTTTTTAGTTTAAAGATTGAATTTGGTTTTATAAATATTTTATGATCATCACAATACTAAATAAAATAAGATAGATTCAGCAGGCCTCTTTCCATCTCATATATCTCATTTGATGATGAGTTACCTTAGAATTGAAATGTCGAGTGAATAAAGGTGATTACCAACATCTTTCAAATCCTACTGTTTGTCCGATTGTCCCATACATCTCCCTAACTAGAAAGCAATAGAGAGCAGGTTTTCTTTGTCCTCATTTTCAGTAATCCAAATATTTATTTTTTGAGAAGCATAAGCTTAGGGCAGTTCACTAGGGAAGGCACAGGACTCCTAACACCTTGGCCCAGATTTGAGCCCAGCTGTGGAAAAAAATTTATTTTCTAATTGATCAGGTGTGGAACATTCAACTCAGCCTCTTCAAATAATAGAAGAAAACACTGGTGGTTGAGGGTTGAGTGTTCTGGTCACAGTTAATTTCTGTGCATATCTGTTGGTCAAGGAATAATACTTTGTCACAGAGGCTTAGAAGCATGGAGATAAAGTAGGGAGGGATTTTGTCTTAGCATCTGAGATACACCAGGTTCGATTTTTTTATTTATTTTTGCTTCCCTCAATATGTATTTCTATGAATTCAAAAACTACTAGATATAACAATATTTAACCCATTAGTGTCTGAGTTATTTTATTCCATTTTTAAAAATAATTATAGCATCTATTTGCACTTAAAATAACATGAAAAATTAAATTTTGATTTCTAGTCATTTAGTTTTGTAAATTTTATATTGCTGTTTGTTAACGCCTAGTACCTCAACTGTAGTGAATTGGATTAGACCTTTTTTCTTAGTTGAGCAGTATAATTTATTGTGGTGAATTTTTGATTTTATTTAAACATAACTTTTTGATGAAAATTAATCCAAATAACCCAAATAAAAACTATTTATTTATTTTTTCAAATTTCATCATTTATAATAAAATGATTGCCTAAAAATACTGTTTCAATTAGAGGTTCCCAATCTTTTTGGTTTGTGACTCCCTAAATAAGCAGATTTTTTTTGCAGCCCCCTTAAATACATCGGATATTTTCCTAATTTTTTGACTTCCTTGAAAAATTGGAAAACTTTTTAAAAGTGATTACCCATTTAACAGCAAAAAATTAAAAACAGATACTTACTATTTTCCTTGGCATAATAGAAAATATCTAATTTCAACTGTTTCGGTAATATCCATACTGAGACAGGACAACCACCTTCAAAGACTCAAAAGTTGCTAAATTTTTTGAGTTTTGTCAGCGTGCACGATTTTTAGCGCAGAAGCACCGGGGCAGATTAAAGGGAGCCGTGGCACACTTTGGAAATCACTAGTTTAAATGATAAAAAATATTGTTTATTAAATTATTTTAAACTGTACAATACTATCTGTTATGGAATGACTTAAAACACAAACAACTTGAAATATGCCACATAAACACATGTTATTCCTGAGGATTTACATATAAACAAAAAATTTAATTTATAAACATACATGTATACATAGTTGACCGTAAAAATTTATACATAAGAAGATGGTCAGGGATGCAGTCAAAAAAAGGACAAATAGTTATAAACCATTTGTTCTTTTTTTGACTGTTTTATTTGTTTTTTTTTTTTAAACATTCAATTTTTTTGTAATATAAAATAACTAATTAATTCCAATATTTACATGAAATTCGGTTTTTGGAATTATTTTTCGTCAATACAGCATACATAAAACATCTCAAACACATAGCGTTTCTCTATAGTAAAAGATATGTTGGCAAGGATGTAGAAAGCTCAAAACCTATTCAAACATGATCAAATCACATCAACACTCGGAAAAAAAATTAATAGTGATTGATTTTATCTAACTAATTTAGTGTAATGATTAATATTATTCAAATAAAATTAGTTATATAATTACTTAATACAAAAAATGAGGAGCATTGGGTTCCAAGATTAACAAGAAAATAAAAACAAATTTCATGTGGAAGTAGAAGATAAATAAGCATCCCAATTTATACTAAAGTAAAAGGAAGGCTTTTCTACCCATTTTTTACTAATTTTACTCGAAATATCACCCCAATGGCTGTTTTCTCGGTTTAACTTTTTTTGGGGGAGGTACAACTAAATAAAAACTCGACCATCCCACTTTAATTAGGATAGATTGGATACCAACAGTATAAATCCCCCCTCCCCCTGGTTTGCTAGAAATGACCAGGTAAAAGATAAAAAAAAAGAAATGCTGTCATTACCAAATGGTAACACACACAGCTAATGGGTTAATTGTGTAATGAAAAGAGAAAGAAAAAAACACCTGGAAATTTTGGAATAGACTTATTACCATACAGAGAAATGACTCAGAAGTAAAGAGATGTAAGGAGGGAATACAGCTTCAGGCTTTTATTAAGTTGTGATTCAGTGATGTCAGAATCCACCACACCTGTGTTGCATCCTTTACGATTTATTGTATTCCATTTACTTTTTAAGTAATAAAATTCATGGAATACAAAAAATTATTGTTCTGATTGGATAGATTCCACTTCCTCTACCAATGAGAACAAAGGGTCTCGTCCAAGATTCTGCCTGAGGATTTAGTACTTCTTGCCACTGCTTGGTTGTTAAGTACTAATTTAGTAAATCACCTATGAACAAGTCTTATTAATTAAGACCCTTCATGGGTTGCACTGATACAGATCAGGTTTGGGAATGCATGAGGACAATGTTAATTTTTATTTTTATTCTTAACAATAATTTAAAAATGAGATATCACATTTTTCACTTGCTTTTTTAATTATCTCTCCTATCCCCTTAGATCAACACTGAATAGTGAAATGAGTAGTGATAACATAAGTTACAAATTAAAAGATAATATAAGATAAGTTACATGTGTAATTTAAGAAAAATTATAAGAGACACAGGACATCAAATTCATAAGCTTCACTTAGGCTGAAGAGCCTTCCTAAGGTAGTCGAAGGATAGGTCTATTTGGAGCACACCTAGAATATAAGGGTTTTTTAATCTAACTGTTTTTAATATCTAAAATATATATGTGTGTGTGTGTCTTTTAAATGTACTTAAGCTCTTGAAAAGTAGTGTGGATGAGTTAAGAATATTAAAACATATTATTAAGTGCTCCTGTATCTTGTGTAAAATACTAGTATCAATAATTAAACTTTTAGGATAAAAAAAAGAGAAGAAAAATTTTTAAGTTGCTTAAATCTCTAGACTAGCAGTTTTTACCTGGGCCCACAAAAAATCTGAATACTAATGAACTAAGAAGTTAACAATTATTTAATAAGGCATCAACAATAGTTGAAGATTATATAATAATAATTAATTAGCATTTATTATTCTGTTGTTATAATTTATTCTATTAAGGAGCACAGTAGTGAGTTAGGCATTGTGCTACATTCTCCCAGGCTTTGGCAGATAATTATTTATTCAGAACCCTTCCTTGGATAAACCTAGTCACTATAGTACACTTAATCTTGAACAAATCATCTCCTTGCACAATCATTGATCAAGAAATAATATTTTCTTGTTGTTGATTGTAGCAGTACAGTTCAATTAATAAGTCATTTCAACCACAGTTTTCTATCTATACTAAAAGTCAACATTTTTTTAATAAACTATTAAAAAATTCAAAACATCAAATTTATAATAAATAAAGTTAGAAATTAAAATAATCCTACACAAACACAAAACTAAAATTTAAAAATTTCAAAATAATTACATGCAAATAAATAATTTGAAAATCATGATAAACTGAATTTATTCTCTTCAAGCATTTAAGAGTCATCTTTATCATCTCATGGTTATCTTTATAGCTTAGTGAGTAGGGTGCTATGTTATATCTAGGGCCTGAGTTCAAATCGAGCTGTGGCAGATAATTGTTCAATCTATTACTTTAGCTTAGCTATGAGTCAACCCTGTGGGTTTGGGAGTCCTCTTAGGGCACACTCAGCCATCACAAAGTGTGTGCCCTTAATTCAAAAAAAAAAAAATCTTGCAGTTAAGTATGATTTTGAATAAATCACCTTCTTGCTCAATCATTGTTCAAGAACCAATAGTTCCTTCTAAATACTGAACCTCTTACCCTTTCATTTTCAGCCTAATAAATTCAGAAAGCTATATAAATGGGATGTGACCATATGAATGTACTTTTAATTAAAGGGGAATTTTTACATCAATAAATGGATTTTAAAAATCTACATATGTATTTTTAAAATGATATTTTGGTGACTTCAGGTAGGCAACTGCTGGTCTAGACTTTAATTTTAGAACTGGTTGACAATTATCTCTCATATTTAGATATTGATTAAATATAAGTGAGAACTTGATTATTTAAAATGCATGGTTTTCGTAGCCCTATTTCTTAAAAATATATTTCAAGAAAAATGAAAAAAAAATTCCTAAAATTAAGATATTTTATTTATTTTCTTTGTTATGAGGCAAAGGTCTCCTTATTGAACGTATTAACGTCAATCATCTTAGACCTCATTATTCCTACATAATGAGGATTTAGGCCACCATTGGTAGACACATTTCTCCTAAAATGAAAATAATTAGGAAATAATGTGGATTAGCTTAGAGAAATACAACGTAATAAAGTCAACAAATAAACTTCTGAAAAAATAATTAAAAGTAAAAAAAATTTAAGTTCAATTCCTTGAGATGCAAATCTTGACTACATTTTTGATAATACTTTTATAAATGTCATTGAGTAATTCTGAAAAAAAATTAATAAATAAAATAACGAGCAAACCTGAAAACAAAGCACTAGCCCAACACTTAGATAAATATTATTATCTAAATTTTATTAGAATATTTAACTGACTCTAATATCTGTGTTTAGATGTAGCTATAGTAGATATGTTACCTAACTAATGTCCAGCATGCAAATAATTGTAAAAATATTGCTTAATTAGATTAAAATTTCTTTTTAAAAATTCACCCTATCCCAATTTATGAGCAACAAGGTGGAATTTTCCAATTTTATATTCTTAATAAAATTGTGGGTTCATAGGGGATGAGATAAAAGTTAAATAAAAAGTTAAAGATAAAAAAATAAATAGCAGCCATGTGGAATGATTAGTGTAGTAGTCAGTATTAAAAATTATTATTAATCAATTTGTAATGGGCTATATGTACTATGCAAACTTAATTTATATATAATAAAAGATAAATAAACAAACTAATATAAACAACTATTTATATTAGTTAGGTTTAGATAGTTAGGATCTAGAATTTAAAAAAATATTAAAACCGTTGGGCACATGTATTCCTGTCAATTAGATATTTTGAGGTTAAGGATGTTGACAAATTTAAGGGTAAAGGTATACTAAGTCAACCTCCTCCTCTATGAATCCGTTAAATAGCTACAATTTATTTAAATTTAATTATCAGTGGTTGATTAATATGAATTGTATTTTAATGCAGCTTTGTTATCACTATAATAATTTGGGTTGAAGGAAGGAAGGGCTGATCTGCAGTGGCTATAATTTAGCTATACATTTTACTATATTCAAGTGGAATATTTCTTGGAAATAAAAGTATATCCTATTCATTTAAAATGTTATGTTACAGATATATATAAATTAAAAAAAGAACATAAAGTGTTTTGCTTTAGGCCAGTTGTTGTCCAAGGACTAAACTAAGGTTAGATGTGCATGTTTTAACTGATTATTATGTCCACAACAAATTGTCAAAGCTTAAGTGAGAAAACTAATTGTTAGTTGTGAGTAATGCTAGGCCAATTTAGCTTAATGCTTGCTCAACAACCACCCTCAGTAATATAACTTAAAGCTTCTAAAGTTTCAATCTTATCTACAATGAAATAATCATTACATATGCTCTCAGACTAATTCAAATGTTGATTTTAATTGCATCGAAATATATATTTGATCAATAATATATTTATTTAATATACTAGAGGACAAATTGTTTTAAACATTATTCCTTTCATGTAAAGCTGAATTATCATAACATAGCAGAAATAAATTAGCCGCTGCTAAGTTTACACCTGAGGTAAGCGCCTAACAAGTGGTTAGTATGATTAAAATTAATATTATTCATGTAGAATTTACCCATGTCCTGAAATTTTATATATACGTATATATAAATATATATACATATATATCTGTCAAGTTGGATGTTTAAGGTGCTATTCAGCTGGATTAGAAAAGTGAGAAAACTAATACTTTCTCACTGGAGAATCTGAATCACTGCTTTTCATCCTCTACTTGTTAAATTACTCTTTCTTACTTTGAGAGGAGGCGGTCTTTAACCAATTATCAGAATGAATCTTTAGAAAAACATGAATTTTGATTAATTATTTAATTTAATATAATTTTTTTTAAATTTAAATTAATTCTATTTCCTTCCTTATAACATCTCAGTAAAATATTTAGGGTAGATGTAACATAAAAAGATCACACCAGAAGTAAATAATAACTAAACTTTTTTGAATTTAGTACCAAAACAAATAAAATATCAGTATATTTGGTAGGTATGTATTATGAAAAACTTTATAGATTGTTTAACATCATTCCCATATTCATGTTATGGATATTTTGTTCAGTTCGTAAAATATATCATTAAATTTTTATACTCAAATTAAAATAATAAAGCAACAAATGAAAAATAAAATATCTTTAACAGTTATTGTCAGGTCAAATAGATATTGAATTATTGTGGAAGCAATATATTTTATTTCACCAAAATCAAATATTAGCTTCCATATTTTTTATATTTATCCATCATAATAATCATCTAACCACAATGATAATATAATAAACAAAACATGTAGAAAATATAAAATGGTTTTGAAACACACTAAAATATTAGTTAATCAGTGATTAGGGAATGTATTAGACCCCTCCTCACATTATTCAATAGTTAAAAAAGCGGGACCCATTAGAAAAATGGTTTAATATACCATAATTTTAACGATTGTGGACCATGACTATTTTCAAAATTTTAGAAACATTTATAAGTTACTAAATAATTAAATGATTCAAGCTCTGGAGGAGTTACCAATTAAATTTAAGAATTATATTGTTTCATCAATGGGACCGCAGTTAAGATAAAAATTTAAATTAAATATTTTAAATTATCTCGTTTGAGATACCGCTGGTGAGGACCATCTTGATTCAGAAAGTTTTGGGTTTTCAAAATTTTTGAAAGTATTTTGGAAGTTAAAAGCTTAAAGGTTATGTGTGGTTGATACGTATTGTTTATATTTTATCTGGGTATAAATGTAGATTCCCCTATATTAACTGTTTATATTATCAAATGCTGGTATTATCTTACTAGAAGTTATTAGTAGGTGTCTTGTATATATTGCATTCCTTCCCTACTTGCTTTCGATGTTATATTTGAATATATTGTTGTTCATAAATGTGTATCTTTAAATAATTAAAGTAGGGGGTGGGGTAGCAGGCAAAGTTTGTGTTCCTTTTAAAAAGGATTTCTTTCTTTTTCTTTTCTTTTTTTAAAATTGTTTTATTCAGGTTTTTAATAAGATAAGATTAGTAAAATAAAACAAAAAAAACAACTATAAGAAAGGAAATATTATAGTTATTACTTATAAATTTATGATGCAAAAATGAAAAATATATATCAATTGATTGTGTGACTAACATAAAATTAAAACTACTTATTCTGTTATTATTACTTATTATGTTATTTTACTACATTGCAGGACTAAAAATATTTTAGATTACAATGTGTCATTTTAAATGTTTCAAAAAATGTTAATTTTATGAAATACACTCATACAAATATCCATGAGTTGAAAACCATGTATCACTTTGATTTCAATTTTGTTGTTATTTCATCCATTAAAATATAAAGAAAATGCCTTACATGGTAAATATGAAAATAAAATATAATTTATTTTTAATGATGGCTTTCTGTTTCTTAATGTTCTGATATCAACAGCTACCAAATGATTTCGGTACGAAGTTGAACTTCAATGTTATACATAGTTTTTCAGCCTCCATATATCTAAAGTTTATATTTTTGTAAAAATGTATTATATTTTTAATATAGGTATAGAAAAACTAAAAAAAAAAATCAACAGACTGATTAGGATAACAGTAATTGTTATGTACTGTTCTATAATTTTAACTAAACCTATTGTTAAGTTTGTAAATTATTAATGATTATTAATAAATTATTAATAATTATTAATCAATAAATTATTAAATTTGAAGTTATTTCATGTTAAGAACTTTGAGGGTAATAAAATTATTATTACTATGTGATACAAAATTATTTCTTTGTAATTAGTTTTATAAGATTAAGAAAGGATGAAATCAAAATATTTTAGCCATATTCCTTTTGAGAATTATTTGGTAGCTGTTTAATCTCTACAAGCATCGCATTACCTTGATAGCCATATGTTTCTTGTGTATCAGAAAGCTTTGGATTTCAAACTTTATCCGAAACAGGTAATGCCTATTGACTGAAGTAACATTATATTTTGAGCTTATGGAGAAAGCAGTTTACTATAATATTTACGGATTTATTAAAGAAATCCCTGTTATAAATGTAATACGTTTATTTTTAGCACCATGTATACATCAATAACTTTTCAAAAGGAAAAAAAGAAAAAAAAAAGAGCGAAAGTGTAGCGTAGTGATCAGGGCAAGACCCCACCACTTGGCAAGAGGAAAACCTTCCAGTGAGCAGGTGGTGTAATGTTACCTTTATGCCTACTTTGTTCCTTCAATGTATCAATGAAATGTAATTGTGTCTGTATTTCATCTAAAATATGTACTTTCTCTTTTGGTGGGAAATCATGTAATAAATATTGATGTATCAGCAATGTAGTCAATTCTTATTTCCAGGCAATAGCTTTTCCTAATTTCCTTTCTTATTTTTAGTCACATTGTTGGAAGACTAGAGTGAGTGACAGTGGAAGGTAGATCTTACTTTCAACTTTGTATTTATTAAATCACATTAATCAGCAAAATTTATGTTTTGGAGTCTGTACCGCTATTTTCAGAAACTAACTTGCGATAAATCATATTGTTATTATTATGTATTAGTTTGTAAAATTTGTTAATTTTATTCATTAAACTAGTTTGTTATTATTTAAAAAAATTGAAAATGAATATGGAAAATCACTTCTTTACTTACATGACAGACCATGGAGGTCCTAGCACTGGCGCGATGTACTACAGAAATACATCACACATTTCTTGATAAGGTTTTCATAGGGTGGGTTCGTCATTACCATGCAAATATATATATATCACTACAAGATTTAAATGAGGCATAAAAAAAAATAGTAGGCATAATTGAGCTGTTGATTCTTTAATTTTGGAAAGGGGGAAGTTCAAAAAAGTTTTTAGTAAGAAATAACAGTTTTTTATGTTAAGACTAGTCAGTTACAAGCATATCCTACTATTTCAAAAAATCTGAAATTAATACTATGAATAATTAATTAAATAATTATTTGTTATGGAAATTTATTTTGATGAGAACAGAATGACTTACACCACATTTGTTCTCAACAGCTCTATTCATTGCTGGCATTAATTTTTATTTAACTCTGCCATTAAAAAAATTATACATCGTTGTTTTCTTTTATTTAACTGTGGGTACTAATTTACATTTGTCTTTTGTTGTTTTATAAATTTTATAGAAAATTGTTACTGATAATCTTCTGAATCATTACTGAAAAAAATGACTATGCATGATGGCAACAGCCTACAAAATGTTTGAATGGAAATTCCATATGACAATGTTTTAGCTCAGGCGCTTTCATTCTAGGAACAAGAGGCTTCAAGATAAACCTAGATCAGAACTTGTAAATTTTGAGAAGTACCTCTTAACTTTTGGATGGGAAATATTTTTTAAATGAAAATTTTGAGGTACATAATTTATTATATAATAATAGCATACTAGTTGAGATAAATAAAAATATGATATATTGCACTATTAGGACCTGAAGAGATGGTAGAATATACTCCTTATAATTATTTGACAGAGAAAACATTTAAACGAAGATCTTCCCTTCACTATTTACTCAATAAATATTCTTTCAATACCTGTCATTTTATAAATATGGATATTATTGAATAAATTAATTAAAATTAGCATAATTTTTCTAAGAATATTTCATAAAATGAAAATATTATTAATATATAATCAGTATTATTGCTATTATTAATTAATAGGATATAATAGAAATTTATATAATTTAAAATAAGTATTGGCTTCAAATTAATTCTAATGTGCCACGAACTTTATAATTTCCTTCATAAAAGAATATTAAAAAAGGAAAAAATAGTTTTTAGTCGCTGAATGGTCTGCTAAACATATTGGTAACAGAAGAACATAAAGTTTTAGTTTTTTTTTTTTTATTAAACAGTTTCAAACATGATCAATATAGAATTTAATCCTCAAAATCTGAATTTTATTTTTAATTTGTAAAATTCGCTGCTTGAAAGGGAAGGGTTAATATTATTTTTAAATACAGCACATACAGACAGCCACACACCTCCAACATTATTATACCTGAGATCAGAAATATTATTTTTATGTCCTCAAAAATTGAAAATTGTCATGTCCCATTTTGAATTAAAAATTGAGTATGTCCTAACACAAAATGTATTGAGAATTTTTTTTCTGCTATAAAATGTTTATATCACATCAACTTAGATAACACCAGGGGTCAAGGGACTGGGGAGAAATTTCCTTCACTCAGTCCCAGGGGAGTAGCTGAAAGACCAAAGATGCCTTGGAAGGCCTCCTTGTGGAGGTTTAGAGGATGCTACAACCAGGACCGTCCGAGCGCGGTGAAGAACTACATCCTGCAAGAAGTGGCACTGCTTATACTGAACACGGCGGTTCTAGGGTGGGAAGTCAATATATATCACCTATTCCAAGGCAGGACAGCATAGGTTTTAGATGTATGGCTGTGGGTTAACAGTCGAACTATATAAACTCTGGATACCAGGCGACCTCCAGTTTTATTGAGCCTTTCTGTGGCATGCCTGTCACAGGTGACTGTTTAAATCCCTAGCTACTCGTGGGAACGGACAAGAATAAATTAAATATTTTAGAGGAGGAAGAAGGGGTTTTCCCCAGCTTCCACAACAACAATAGCAAAGGAGTCACTGCCTCAAACAAGAATGGAAGGCATAGAAACCGGTAATAAGGGTGAAATTCCCAAAGTAATGCCGTAATAATAAAAGGAGGAAAGGACTCGCCTATCTCCTAAAGATGTTAGCCCAATCATCAAACTGAGTGGGTCCAGGAAGAAAAAGATTTAACTGGTTGAAAAGAAATGGGTATTCCGAGGGGGAGGTACTCAAAAAGAGGAAAGACCCCATGAACAGCCATAAGAGTTTATTTAAAGAAGGGCCTAAGGCCCAATCAAATGAATATACTCCCAATAGTGAAATAGATAGAAAACCAAAGAGGACAAAGACTACCTCAGAAATGCTTGGAGGACAAATGGCTGATGAAGGAGTAGTTCCCCCAACCATGTCCTACCGTTAGGCTAAGGAAGGGTAGGTATTTTTTCAGAAAACTACCCCGAGGATGGATTCAGTGAGGAGCAATTTAACAGTATCCAACTGGAAATAACCAACCTCATACTGAATGGAGAGCCCAGCAAGTGCCCACAATTTCATGGGACTAACTGGAAGCAGAGATGGCTCCAATTCACCTGTGTAAACCAAGCAACAGTAGAATGGGTAATAGATAATACACCCAGACAAAAACTGTGGGAGGGAGCAAAACGTAAAGCTCTTAAAGAAGAGAATCTGCCAAGGAAGGAGCCGGCTATAGTTTACCACCCCCTAGTAAAATATACAGAGGAAGAGATCCTCATAATAATTCACAACCAGAATCCTAATCTGAGTGCGAACACATGGAGGGTGTTCAAAAGGGAGGATAATCCATAGGTACTCAGATAGTTGTAGGATTGGAAGGAAAAAGAGCAACTGAAGGCCCTAACAGAACAGGGTACGATATACTTTAGTGTAAGAGAGGCATTCTTCAGGCTGTAAGGTGGAGCAAAGAAGCCTGACTCTACCAGGAAAGGGAGAAATGGGGAGGCCGAGCCCTCTGGGGGGTCCTGGTCCCCTGGGTCCCTGGGCGAGTGGACGAGGTGCCTTCTGAGTGTCGGGTAGGGCCTTTGGGGGCTAGGTCGGAAACCAAACCTCCTCTGACTAGAGTAGCAGAAAGTGGGAGAAGCCAACTGTTAAGAGAGGATAAGACCAAAAAGCCAACCCAAAAAGAACCTTCCCTATGGAAAAGGGAAGATAAAAGAAGACCCAGAGGATTAAGAAAAAGAGATAAGCCTCTGGATGGGAAATAATAAATAAATAAATAAAATTTTAAAAAAATAGAATATATTAAAATAATACAGGTGAACTTACATCATGCAAAAGGTGCATTGACCCTAATAGCAAAGAAATTCATTAACGATAACATAGATATAGGGTTACTTCAGGAACCTTGGAATATAAGAGATTAAAGGACTCTCAACAAAGGTAAGTCAGTTCATCTATTTTAGAGACACAGATAGACCAAGAGCAGCTATTACGGTAAATAAAAATATTAATTATTTTGTGATTTCAGAGCACTCTACACACTGATACACATATCACAAGACCTGGTTGCAGTAGTGATAGAGGTACCAGTGAAAACAGGAAAGAAAAGGTTGGTTTTTGCCTTGGCTTACTTCACAGACAATCAAGAGGAAGTACCACCGAGAAAGATAGAGGTCCTCATAAATTACTCCAAAAGGAATAATTATGAATACATCATTGGATGTGATGCAAATGCCCACAATACAGTATGGGGCAGCATGGACACAAACAGAAGGGGTGAAGAACTTTTGGAATATTTAATATCAAATAATATAGATATTATTAATAAAGGCCTACCTTTATGGCAAGGAATAGACAAGAGATTCTTCATTTAACCTTGGCCAAATCTGACACAAAGGATAGTGTTAAAGACTGGCATGTCTCCCAGGAAATCTCATTGTCTGATCAACAGATCAGATTTAATGTGGAGATTGGTAGGAGATAACTCCAAAGTATAAGAGTACCTAAACTCACAAAATGGAAACTATATGAGGCATTATTAACCTCAGATCTAGGGATTAAAATGTACCCAATAGAAACAATTGAATCTCTAAAAAGGGCAGCAACTGAAGTGCATAATGCAATCCATGGCTTCTATGAGGAAAGCTGCCCCATAAAAGAGAGACAAAAAAGGGATGTACCATGGTGGAACAAAACACTTGAAAATCTTAGGAGAAGAGTGAGAAAACTCTCCAATAAAGCAAAAGGGCAAGGGAGATGGGAGGAGTATAGACAGGCCCTAACAGAATATAATAAAGAAATTAGAAAATCCAAGAGACACTCTTGGAGGAAGTTTTGTGAAGGGAAGAGGATTCATCAACAGCTGCCCGAATACGTAAGGTCCTCCAAAAAGACAGAAACAATGGTCCTGTCTCTATCTGTAGATCAGATAAAACTTATACAGAGAACCAAGAGGAAACACTGAAAGAGGTATTAAAAACCCACTTTCCTCAATTCACCTTTGTAAATGAAGAGGTTGAGCCTAAACTTTGTGCTTTTTATTATTTTTGGACTCAGAAATAATGCAAAAATCTACAAACAAAAAATTGTAGCTATTTATTACTGAATTATAAACGAAAAATTCAGTAATTTTACTAAAAATCAAATAACTCTACAATTAGCGAGTTCGCAAAAAATATATGAATACTTATCTAAATCTTGTAATAGTTAAAAAGTTGTGCGAGGAAACAGATTCAGAACCAGAAGAATCCTGCATTTTGCAGCTCGACTGATGCTTACTTGAATATGAAATACCTTACGGTAAGAATCTTGTGAAATATCTCTTTTGATTCAAAATAAACAGAAAGCTAGTTGGGCAAATTATTTAGTCATTTGCCTGAAACATTGAACTGAAATTTATAATATGAACGAAGCATCAGTAGCCTCTCCCATTACTTCCTCAACATCCCCACCACTTCAATTTTTAAATGATCAGATTTTAACATTTTATGGGCAATCAATCAGTATCACCCCTATACGATCAATCTGAACGCCAATCTTAGGTTTTACTACCTTTCCGCCCCTTCAGAAAGAAAAAGAGAAGAATTAACAAGGAATCCTGCTTTCCTAAATGTAATCATTTAGTAAATCTCAGACTTTCACACATAGCAGAAACTTCCACACACTAAGAAAGCAAAAGCAAGGGGACTGTTTTGATAAGTCAGAGTAAGAAAAATATTACATGAGAATACTGTAATACAAAAATATTAAACACTAATTTCAATATTTGTCCAGTTTTACAATTATCTTCTTTCTTTCTTTTTTTTTTTTAACATCCTCGTTCTTTACATTTATTTATTCACGTTTTACGTTTGTTAATACATTTTAACAAAGTGGCCAAATTGCTACAAGCTCTGAATATTTATGTTTTATTATAAGTTGAATACATGAACATCTACCCATAAACATGAAGTCAGAATACTGTGAAATATATAAAAATAATGATCATCATTACAGTCGATACGCTACGATACTATGATGAAAACATGTAAATCAAGAGCATTGCCGACATGAGCCTGTCCTTTATAGAATTTTCATGGAAAATGCAGTATTTTTCCGGTATTGCATTTTCACCATTTTCCGCGTATTTCTTAGCTCTTGGAAACACCTTCTAACCTCTCAATTCAGTCAACCACGATGGTTTGGCGAATGTGAACATACACGGACGTGATGACCCAAACAACCTACATCAAGCTCCTGGCCTAATTTTTTTCTTATTACTCAATACTTTTTCAATGTGCAGAGTAGTTGCAATTTCTATTATAATTTTTTGGAAATCAATTCATAAATTTGTTCATTTTTCGGAGCCAGACCACCAAAATAAATTGAATGATTTTTTAATAGTTTTTTATGAATCTCGTTTAAATAAGCTAACAATTCAACTAACAGCCTAATTGATTCACTTTTTTATTTATTTAAGGATTTGTTTTTGTTATTTGCTTTCTTAGTAATTAACTTTTAGTTTAATATTTCAGTATTAAGATATCCAATATATTAACATATCCATAACGTTTCAATTTAGTTTTGGTTCACCAAAAATTGTTATTTTGAAATTTATTTTCTTATTATTTATTTTGTTAATCACAAAATATGTTCATTACCTGTAATTTATTGACGGTTTATTTTTTTTTATTATCTTTGTATAATTGAAACTTACACAGTTTTTTTTTCGCCAGTCATATTTTAGCTAGTATTTTTTTTTCTTATATTTTCTTTTTGTACATCAAGATTTTCTAATTTTCATTTTCTTTTCTTTTTTAATTTTTTTTCTTATCTTATACACACATTTTGTTTGTTATCACTAAACTAACCCCTCTATACGTCTCTAGGCCAGTAGTTCCCAAATTGGGTGACGCAAGCGTATGCCAGGGGCGACGTGGTAATAATTTTTAAATTTTACAATGATTTTGCAGTATAGAAGTAAAATTTATTAATAAAAAATGGTAACATTATCACCTCCTGGATATGGTACGTTCACTACTTGTAAGTCATTCAGGGCTAGGAATAAATACCTGATTTAGAAATGTTCAATGTATCATTAGTACTGGACCCAAGACCCTTCAGGGGTTGCTGTGTTCTTTTTCATTTATTATTATTTGATTATTTTTCGTATGTATCTATTATCGATGGTTACCTATTAAAAATACTATAGTGTACATAAAGTGTCTTTGATATTTTGTGTTTTAATAAATGTCTGAGCATTCAATATTCAATGTTTTTTTTTTCTTACATATTGAACCGCTTTTATTATTATAGTACATTAAGGATAATTGCGGCGCAAATGTTTTCTAGACGGAGAAGGGTGTCGCGAATTTTTTTTCAGCCCACTAAAGGTGCTGCGGGGAAAAAAAAAATCGCTGTCCCCTTGTTGAGGGAAAAATCACGAAACGCTTACGAGAAAAAAACAATTGCAGTACAATTATCCTTAAAGCGCTTAAACATACTCGTATAGGAAAAATTCAGTGCAAAGCAAATGCTGGAATGCACTGTATAATTACTATTTTAATTCTAAACTACTATTATTATATTATAAAATATAGTTGAAAATAACATTAATAAACCTTTTTTTTTAATTATTATTCTAAATATGGCTATATTTGAGTGAAGTTAGGTTAGTGAAGACCTGACTGTGGTGTGGTGGGGGCCGGAGGAGCTGCAGTCGGAATGCGGCAACGAGATGAAGTACACCCCGTCATCCTCCCTCGTACCAACCACCCGAACATCTCTAGTGAGTCAGGCTAGGGTAGTTGATAGTCCCAGCCAATACAATAATAATAATAATATTATATAAATTTTATATAAAAGTATTTAGAAAACAAGTCTATTATACATGAAATTTACTGATAATACCGCGGTTTTAAGAGTCTCATCTTAATGCCCGAACAATTTTATATATTTATTTTTATATATGAAGGGGTGCTAGTTCAGGAGAAATTATTTCGAATATATTTATGATATTATATTTCAATTCTATATATTGTTTCAACAATTTATCTAACTGTGCATAATTTGTTTGAATAAAAGTCCATGTTTGGATTCTATAAGTAAACGAAAAAAATTTTTTTGCTTAAATATAAATGAAGAGTTTTCTGTCGAAAGTCAATTTATTCTAGAAATTTTCAATTAAAAAATCATTCTGGATTATCTCACGTAGATATGTTAATTTTTTATTGATTTGAAATATTTAAAATTAAATTAATGTGTAACACTTATGTGGAAAATTTGTATAAGGACAAGGACAAATTTAATTTTTGAAATAAAATGAATACTTTTCTGGTGTAGAATTTTAAATTTTCAAAAATAAACTTAGCTTTTCGGTGCAGTAACATACGTTAATATGAAACGTCTAAACAATAATAGAGGTTATTTAAAACGTTATATATAGGAATACTTTAATGATTCAGCTATATTATTATCATTGTAAGTATATTGAAATGTATATACCATGGAACTAATTATTCAACTTTTAAAATAAACAGAAGTTTAAAATTACTAGGTTAATAATAATTATAAAACCGATTGAACTACAAAATACAAAAACATAAATAAAAAATCTATAATTAACTTGAAACCACTTTGGTGATCAATTAATAATAATAATAATAATTTGATAAAAATCAACAATTTAAAAAGTTTTCATGTCTCAATCCAACATTTAATGCGAAATTCTTCAAACAATAATTTGTGAAAATCGTAAAATACAATTAATATTAAGAAAATAAAATATTAAACTAAAAGTTTTTTTGATCTATAAGGAATGATTAAAAATATCCATTCATGAAAAAACAAAACAATAGATTAAATCAATAAAATTTCATAAACTATTTGTAATTTAAAAATGAACTATTAACCATTTGAAAGATGAACTGATTATTTTTTTTTTATGATTTATTATTCAATTTATTTTAGAGCTGGGTTTCATTTCTGCTACAGCAATAATGGTGATATTTATTTAATAAATAAGACTATTTATTAAAAGGTGATTATTGAATATGAAAACTCCAACTCGCTAAGCAGGTTACTTCGTATATGTTTAAACTTTTTTTTTCTTAAATATTAATCCAGCATATATAAGTTAAATAAGGAGTAAACACCTGGAGTTCGAGTCCAGTTGTGTTAAAAAATTGATTTTCAAACCGTGGATCGGAATACTAATGGCACTAAATATACATTAGGTATCTGATCCTCCATTGGATCCAAGGAAAAATCTGAAGGTTGATCTCGGATGCTGATCACATTACCTCTTTATTTACCTTTACTCAAGAGACAGTACTTTTTTTTTATCTGTTCGATGTAGGTTTAAACAATTAAAAAAGTGGCATCTGAAAAACCGCATTCTTGAAGTGAGATAGAAAACCGAAATCTGAAAACGTTATGACAATGGCGTACGCAGGAGGGAGATCGGGGATCTATTTTATTTTTTCTTACTCCCCTAATAATGTACTCATAAAACTATTATATTATATGCATTATTGAAAGAAAATACTAATATTAATTATTAAAATAAAATAAAATAATTTTTAAAAACTGAAATATCTCCAGTTAATTGTTTTATATGTATATATGCATATAAAATTTACAGATAGTTCTTTTTAAGAACTAAAAAACTTAATTAGTATTATTTTTTTTAAGAATTATAATTAAATTTATTTTAGATTTTAATCAACACAAGTATTTTGGATGGCGATTGTTAAACTAATACCTCGAAAAATTAGTTTATATTCTACAAAGTGGTAAGAAATAACGGAGAAGAATTTATAATTTAAAAATTAACTTTGTCATTTAATTGCGACCGTTGAATCAGAATGGTGTGCTCAAAAATGAATGAGGTTATTCGGGTTACCTTCTCAGATTTTTTTCTCTTCATTTTATTTAAACATGCAAGTTTTCTGTTAACATTTCAGCTCATTTTTCTTTATACCTCTGCAACCTCCCTGCAGTATTACGCAGGTCAGAGTTCAATATGCCTGTATAGGTGTTTAAACGCTCAATGAATAAAGCATTAGTTTTTAAAGGCAAACAGATACTAAATTAGTTATGGCCACGAACAATGTAGATAAATTATTAAATTTTATTTGCAATCAGACAGTTATGATTAGCAATGATTATTTTATGCTAAGATTTGAACCACGATAAATGAATTATTTTGTTCACTCAAATATCTGTTCGACATAATTAAGTTAAGTCTATCTTTTATCGATTCCTCAAAAATGATTTAGATGACTAACTTTTTTTTAAGTTTATTTTTACTATAGATTATAAGTGGAGGTTTGATCTTTTAAAATTACATGTTTGTTATTTTAAAATTATATATTTTATTAGCAAAATATTTATTTAAATATAAAGCTCACCGTGTTAGATAATCAGATCTACTAAAATCTCCTTAAGAAAATTTAAAATGATCAATTCTGAGGCTTTTCACTCTTTATCGTGTAAGCATCTTGCACAGCTTTATGGGATCAGTTTTTCTTTATTTTAATTTGATAATTTATATCTTCGTTTAGTTTCGCAATTTCTAAACAATTTTTTTTCCAAATCTAATAATCAGATTAAACTTAGTAATGTTTTTGCTTTAGTTTTCATAGGTAACACAATTGATCTTTTTGCAGTCCTGCAATAGGTTAATAACGATCGTAATTAATATGTATGTATTTATTTTATTGCCGCGAGAGATAATTGCATAACACCGGTGTATACTACAGATAAGCTGCAGATGCACAAAGAAAAATAAACTAAACTTTAAAAACAAAAGAAGCATGCTTAAATGCTATCAACTCTGAGACTAGTACACTAAGTTAATAATTCATTAATAAATTTTAAGTTGATAAATTTAAGAGCTAATTACTTGAGGTGTATAATTTTAATTTACAGTGAATGTATTTCATCTACTACTGAGAAATCAATAGCATCACGAGAAATAGAAAATTTCTAACTTTTATATGTATATGTATTGAGTGTTTGCGGCTTTAGCGCACTTGCTCAGCCTCCACTGGCTCATTACCAGTGATGCAGTGAGAGGGATGCGCTGGGATCTCTTGAGCTCTGCTCTACCCCTCACACGTGGGGGATAGAGTGGGCTCAGGGATCCTCACAGGTCGATTCTGTAAATATTGTATATATTATTTTATTTATTTATTTTTCATACAGATAGTCTGATTATGTTCATCTTGTCTATTCTTTTGTTTGTATATATTTTAAGAGAGTTTTTTTTATTTAATTTTTTTTTTAATTTTTTTTTTTTAATTTTTTACTTATTTTTATTTTTTTTTTATTTTAGTATGTATGAGATCATTCATCAATATTACCTATTGCCCACAACTGTGTGGCAGATTGTAATATCTATCAATAAATAAATCTATCTATATGTAAGCAAATTCCAAGGACTCCCGAAACGCAAAATTGATAATAGAAAAATGTTTTTCTACTTTTTTTGTTTTAATTTTGAACAGCCGTTTCTAAGATGTATGCGTACGGAAGTTCAGTTTTGTCGTAGTTGATAAAACGTATTAGAGTTACGACGGTCATTTCGACCATAATTCTGGTACGAATTTACAGGTTTTATAAAATCTGGTTTGTATTGGTCCCTAGAACACATAAAGTTAAAACATAGAAAAGTTATTACTACCCGACCTTTTGCACAGCAAACCCTTTTTTTGAAGTATTTTTACTTCTTTCCTGGCATGCCGTAAAGTTGAAGAAAAGCTTCTTCCACTTAACGTTACTTAACCAACAAACCATTGTCTGAAGGGAAATTAAACCAATACAGAGGATTTGAGGCCCTAATATATAGCTCTATATTTCAAGAATATTCGTCCATTGCATTATATATTTAATGTGATTATTAGAGATTTTTTTAATCAGTAAAGAGGATATTGATATATCCTATTGTCCATATAACCCATATAACCTATTCAAACTGACGGATTCTCTACACAATAATCCGTTCTCAATATACTAAGAACGAGCTAGGAGTGAGAAGACCTAATGACCAAGCCAAGCCAAGCCGCGTGATGTGGGACTGTTTCCCGACGTGAAGAGGTAAATTGGAGGAAGAAAGCTCCCCTGGACTGTCACTTCTACAATAGCCTCCAAGATAAGATAGGACAGTTCGGTCGGTGATAGACATTCAAGGCATGGCGTGTTTGACAACACTAAATGGGACTCATAGTATATTGCCTCATTTCAACGAACCTGTTCAACTTAAAGACATTATCTCTACATTATAGTTATATGTAATAGACTAGTCCTCGGACAATATAATAACATCTGAATCAACTTATATAACTTATATTGTTATTAGTCTACAGACAACTTTAGAACTAACTTAATAACTTATATAAACTTACTGAAGCTTATTTATGTATTTAGTTAAAGAGTAGAGTAATCTGGGTAAGAAATATACACCTAGAGTTGTACTAGGATGTATAAATAGCATTATGGACAATCCTTTTATTTATTTTTGGTCTATTTGTTCAGATAATTAGTATATATTTATAGTATATATTTGGGACGGACGAAATAGTTAATGTGGTCCCTTATGAGCAAAATCAAATCCACCCAATTGGGAAGCACGGATCCCATGAGCAGTTGCCAGCATTGCTACATCCAAGATTACAATCGTTTTTCGTGTCTTTTTTTTTTTATTTCACTTTAAGGTTCAAAATGCGAGATCAGGGAATTTTTTTTTATGATTTGATAGAACTCAGAAGAAATATGACAACACTAATAAAAATTTAAAAAAAAGAAGATAAATTGACACCACGACACAAGTAACCTACCGACCAAGTAAACGTGGGATTGAACCGAATGTAAACCACCACGCTCGTGGTTACTTGTGATGTGTACAAGCACCCAAATACGTTGTACATTGTGTTACATTTCATCAGGACTAGACAAAATGCCCACTCGGGCATACGCCGGATTTGTTTCGTAGGAAGTAGGGGATTTAATAAGATAAGGTAAGTATTACTCCAAGCACATAAGTATTTCTCAAAATACAGATAGCATTTTCTATTTGGAAGTTAAACTGGCATTACTACCACTTTTTCAATGCTATATTTAAAAACCATGAAAATAATAACTTCATTCCTTGAATCAACCAATGAGGTATCTAATTCACACACAAGAAATCGTAAACTATCCCAAGAAACATCGTATTAAAAAAAAAGATTAGAAATTAGGAATAAGTTTTTTGGGGTAGGCTGAACGCCAAGTTAGAAAAGGTGTTGAGCAGCTGCACTGTTATTTGAGGACCCTGTACTTGTTATCTAGTAAGTTAAATCTCTAGGATCCCATTGGTATTTATTCATAAAATATATTAAAAAATCAAAATAAAAAAGATGTATGCAAACGAAGTTTGAATTCGCTGCAGTTAGTGAGTAACTAAGCTTATAGGACTTTAATCTAATTTTAATTTATGAGAAGGCACTCCTTAAGGGTCCTTAAGGATCTTACCAGAGGGACCTGTTCCCAAATATTTTCCTAGCTTTTGATGGGTTGACCCTTTACAGGGGGAAACCTAAACCATTTTAAAATAATTATTTCTACAGAAGATTATTTTTGTGAACATAAGACGTATGCAATCCCACACTAAAAGTTAAGAAGCCCTTAGTACGGTCCAGTGGTTTAGAAATCATTTAAATTGTTTTATTTCCTTTATTGATTGCTTTATGTAATTGGATAAATGACAAATAAATGAAACCTCGGTAATTGCAATTTATTGTAGTTGTGAAGCATGTCATCATCATTAAAGTCAATTTTTGGTTATACTTTATCTCAATTTATTCAATAATTTTGTCAAGCCTTCAAAGTATTTTATAGTGAATTTAGTTTTATTTCTTCAAGAAAAAAAAAAGCGCCACAAATGGTTCAGTATTAAAATTACCTATTTACTTTATTAGTAATTAACAAACAATGAAAAGGTTATTCGGAATAATGTTTATACTAAATTGAAAATTAATCCACCATTTGTTAAACTCGACTTAATCAATATGAACTTGAAGAATGTTAACCATGAAAATGTTTCTAAAAGTTAACAATCTTTAGTCTAGTAGGATGGCGATAAAAAAAAAAAACGGGAATAATTCAGAATTTTGCAGAAAAAAACTTTGCTTTATTTTGGAGCTTGAAAGCCCCCTTCTTCAAATCCTTTAACCTAAGACAAATTCTACTTTCATTTAAAGCAGAATTTGACTTAATTTACAACGCTGCAGTTTGGAATCATCTAACTTAAGAAGTTTTATAGTTACTGTTTCTTGTTCAACAAAAAACATGTTTTATTTTAAAATATAAATTTTCTCACTTTCGGTAGAATTTTGTAAATAGGTTCTTTTATTGGTTTTGAGGTCTACTTCAAATTCCTTAAATATTGATAAAGACTTAATATTAATAAGTTGTCCCTTACTCGTTTTTCGTCACTCTCCTTTACCTTATAATTATACGACTTAATATGTAAGATATAAATATTTCTTAAACCTCTAATTTTCTAACGGCATGTAATTCTATATTACTACTCTTATTTTTCAACCTAGAAAAATATTTTTCCTCTTTTTCTCCTTGAGTTAACGATCAAATCCTTTCATAGTAATCCATTTTTTATTACTACTGAAACTAAGACATGGTTAATAATTTCAAATAAATAAAATTACACACGATTTAGAGGAAGCCATTTTGAAAATTCTGTATTTAAGCCCTTTCACTGTTGGAACGCGGATAAGACCTAGCTGATTGTAAAAATAATTGACTTTCACATGGATATACCAACTTTAATGAGAATTATTTTAGCCGTTTTAGAGAAGATAGAAAAAAAATCTATAAAATCCATTATATAAGATGTCAGTATACTCCTTCACTGTTGAGAATCGGATCATTATTTATGTAGGCTTTTTAATTGCGTTTTAAGTCTACTTTTAACCTCCATAAATATTATTCAAGGCTTACGGGGTACTTTGTATAACCATTGTAATTAATAAATATTTAACTCGAAGATCGACCAATTTGTTTACACTTACTAAGATATATTGTATAATCTTTCAGGGCAAATTAAAATCCAATTTTTACTCCATCATAGTTGAATTTAATTTACTGGAGGATATAGTTAAAAAAGGCTTGGCAAGACACCTTACAGTTAAAGTCTATTGCTGAGCGGTAAAAGAAACGCTAAGCTGCAGGTAATAGAGGTACCCACAGGCAAGAAGGCTGACCTAGTTCCTCGGCAATAGGAGTCGAGTCGTTCCACCACTTGGAGTTTAACTTAACGACTTATTCATTAATTACTCTTCTCTCTAAGGCCCGAATTTCAAGATTTATTTATCAGCTAAGTTATTGTCTTGGACTATTTTCTCTATTAACAGTTGAGTAATATTTAATAATTATTTCCTTTATGGAAGTAGAAATATTTTCAACGCAATGCAGCAACATCCAACAACTTGGAAAGTTCTCATTTATTTTCCAGCTTTTTACTTTCACTTATCTATAGGTGAAATATAAGAGGAAGTATTGCAGTCATATAAAAATTCGAATTCTAGATTTCAACGGAAATACACGTTTTGAGATACACTGAGTCGAAATAATCAAATCTCAGTTGTGTGTGGTGTGTAGATGAACAGCCAAGTTTGAAAAAATAAAGTCGCAGGAAACTGAAATTATATATTCCATACCCACATGCAATATATAATTTCAGTTATTGGGTATGTGCCAGGGATGTCAAAGTACCACTTTATATAATATATTTTATTTATTTTTTTTTTTTTTATATTTTCTCGATTTTAATTAAACTCAAATTTCAACGAACTATTAAATGACCTTTAACACCAGCTAGGTAGTATCCTCATTGAAACAGTTTGACAGAGCTTAAATGTCGATATTTTGAAAAATATTCCTCTAATATATCTTTAATTTTGTTTGAAATAATTAACCATATCACATTTTTACTAGTAGTAAAAATGAATAAATCTAAACTATGAAGAGATTTTATAATTAACTTAAAGAGATATGAAGAAAAATATTCCAGGTTTAAAACACATTGCCAGAAATAAGAGTAGTAATGTAGAGATATCATATACCGTTGGAAAATCAAATATTTTAGAAAAATTATAATTAACACATGAAGTTGAAGAAAGTTATTTAGAAAGATAATAAACGCATAAATAACCGTTTAACCTCTCGGCGCATGCTCAGTGTGTTGTTTACATATCACAATAATTATTAAATGGTTAGTTTTTCACTTTAACCTATATTTGAGCCTTTCAGTTGACAAGGTGACTAACACCATGAAATCATTCATAGTATTTTGAATGTTGATTCTTTAACAATTTAGCATTGAATAAATGGTAGAGAGCAGAATGTAATTTTTTTTTTAAACTGCCATATTTTTATATTTCTGCCAAACGTTTGTATATGAAAAAATTTATTAAAACGTGAAATATAATTAAAAATACTTTTCTGAAAACTGTTGAAATTGAAGCACAACCTGTCAACTGTAAGGCTCATTTGGGAAATTAGTAGCCAATAATAATAGCCAATAAGAAAGTATTGCCACAGTGAATAATATAGAAATATCTGTTCTGAAACG
This sequence comes from Halyomorpha halys, assembly GCF_000696795.3. Lineage (NCBI taxonomy): Eukaryota > Metazoa > Arthropoda > Insecta > Hemiptera > Pentatomidae > Halyomorpha > Halyomorpha halys. The sequence continues at coordinate 27,098 of NW_027115659.1, read as the reverse complement.
AGCGAGAATTAATTTCAACACAAAGTAAAGTGGTAAGTGACAGCTGTGTAATTCGCGCACCGCACCAGATTTCTTCATTAAAACACCAAATGATCCGAATGGAATATGTTTGTATGCATGAAAAGTACTGGAAAAATATTTTTAAGAATCCATTACAATTGTATCCTTAGTCGATAATAGATTTTTTTAATAACTTTTTCTGTATTATATTTCATTTAACAGAATATCCCTTATCTGTTTCTTAGTATTAATTGTAAGAAAGATCTCCCAACCTAATTCTAGTGAATATTAAAGAACTTTTTAACCCCGAAAGTGCTTTCCCGCACCCCAGTTTAATAACTGCTGCATTTGAGCCAACTGTGCATTCATTCGGTCTTTAATGCAGTTTCCTGTTTTTAGTATTCGAGCGACCATTCCTAACATAATGGGCACAATGTTGATATTTTAAATGAATGAGTGAATTTTTAAGTTTAATTTTAGTTTGTTCTGGACTATTAAAAATACATAGAACACTAAACTTAAAGTGAACCAATTTCTAATAGTTCCTAGTATAAATACTTACATTTAATCATCTAATAATAATAGGTAATTATTACCATTTGGTTGACAATAATGCATCCCTAACATAAAATGGTGAGATTAGCACCCACACTCAACCACCAGCTCAAACACCACCCAATGACCTACTTATTAGTCCAACATTAGAACATTCAATGTTAAATCAAATGATCTAGTTCTGAATTATAGATATGTTCTATGTGACGATTGGTTAATGATAAATCCAAGTTTTCGACCTCAATACACTTACTTATCATTTTTAAATTTTCAGAGACTTTTCAGTTTTCTTCAATTTTGACTCCTAATGACAGAGTATACACTTTTTTTTACGATTTTATAAAGAAATAAAGTTTCAATATAATGACGATACACGAGTTGTTAATGGAAACTAACGGAACGTTGCGCGGATGAATATGGATGATACCAAAAAACAAATCCTAGAAGGAAAACATAGCCGAGCTAGAGCTACCTCTACGGACGGCAAAAATTTGGATGGCAGGCCATTGCAGAATATTGGGAGTAAGATTGGAGAGAAATTGGAGAGCGGCGAAACTGGACCAGAACACCTCACAAAAGCTTAGCGGAGAAGCTAAGCCCCACATCGGGCTGTAGCGCTAAGGAAGAAGAAAATCAAACTATAACTCAGTAAGTAGGTCATGGGACAATTTTCTTTTTTTAGCACCTCAGAGGATTACTGGGGATTGCCGAGGAAGAAGGGGGTTGGCGATCAGTGGGGATACGGTGTTTATCCTAGAAGGAAGATCGCATTTGACGGATTAAGTCTAATATATGGAGTATTATGATATCCATCGACAATCTCATCAGTGAAGTAATAAAGATAATCAGGCGGTTATCGAGGATTTTAGATTGGATTCGTCAAATACGAGAATTTCACGGTATGATAAATAAAAGAAAATATATAATAAGATCCGCATTTTTATTATATATAATATTTGCAGATATTAAGACCTAAAGTAATTTGGAAGCATAATGCTTTGGCTATGCCTAATATAAAATTTGCTCAATACGAAGGGACGGTATATCAATATTTTATATTGTTTTCTTTACCCTCACTTCCAAGTTTTGGAATTTAAGATTATTATGATCAAAGTGAAACTTCTTTAGGAGCGGTAGAGAAAATTGGCCAGGATCAGACGAAAACTGTAATGCTTCCCATTCTCAACAAATAAATCTTATAAAGTTGAAATTATTAGTGGTTCCCCTTAAGGTATGTATGTGGAATTAGGCTTGGTTTTAAAACATCCTTGCCCTAAGTACTTTATAAAATTTATATCTAATACATAGAAAAAAATTAATTATTAGTAATTCACTGGTTTTCTAGTAGCAATCCATCAGGTGTAGTATCCACTAATTTTTTATACAGTCTTATTAGCTTCACTATATTTTTTTTTTCTTTTCAGTATTCTCTTGTTACTTAGAAAATATTTAGTCAAAATTTTTTTCATCAAACTTCAGCTATTATAAACCTATAATTTCTTTCTTAGAGTATGAAGTAATGGAAATCGACGAATAAAAGAGATATTTAGTTAAGTATTAATCGTATATATTAATTTAGTTAAGTGAGACTTTCCTCAATCAAATTCCATTTTGTAATCCTGAAATAATAAAATCGTTAACAAATACTAGAACCTAATAATTTTCATATACAACGCACAAGAGACTGACACATATTTTTTTATTCATATAGCACGGGAAATTTTAAAAATAATAAAAGCGACGACGTTATAACTATATACATTAGGTAAAACAAAACAGGAAAATTCCAAACTCTGAATATTCTAGATTTAACTAAAAATAAAGGAAACAATAAATTATTCATGTTTTATTACTATACCTGCTATATTACACAATATACCGCTACGAAACTGAATAAAACTACACATCATTGCATATTTCTGATATAGCCTTCATGGTTTTACTAGGTCATGTAACTTGACAAACCATTAATGTTTTCGTTCTTTGTAAAATTTCTTAATAAATTTACTTTAATTTAAGGAGTGAAAGAAAACGTTCATTATAATGATTTATTGTACAGTCACTCGTAAATAAAAATTGTATTTTGGTTTTATGATATGAGGCCAATTTTAGCTACAGACCGGTGGTATACATTCTCTCGTGGCCTTTTAGTGTGAAATTTAATTTATTTAAACATATGACCCATTCCATTGGATAGGTGATATGTTCAAATAAATTAAACTAAGGTCATTGCCAAATAGGCCTCTTCTCGTAAGGCCTGCCATACACTATGCGATTGCCTGCAGGCCGTCGCCTCAACAGGCGATCGTAAGACCAATATCGCCGAGTTCCATACACTAGCAGTCAACCGCCTGCAGGCGGCCGTACTGAACTGCAGATTATAGCCTGAAGATAGCACACACTACAGTCCGGTACCTGCAGGCGGACTGTCGGTCAATGAAACAGGACTGCAAGAGATCCCCAGTTTTTCACCATGCTCCGTCGGAAACGTTGCGCTATGTTTGTTTTGTCAGTTCTTGGGGAACCCCAAGAAAAAAGGGTCTGGGTAAAAAGTTGGCTGCGAGATAGAGAGGCTAGCTCTCACATTTCGTTGCTCCGTGAACTGAGGCTGTCTCACCACGAGGATCTAACGAATTATCTGAGGATGAGT
>NW_027115659.1:12094-23483 GCF_000696795.3 Halyomorpha halys | reverse complement strand
CGACAGGTCGCTGCCTGTCGCGAATCTCTCATCCTATCCCCGCCTGCCCGGCGACCACACACCTTCAGTCCGGGCGAACTGCAGTCCATTATCTTCAGATCAACTGATGAGTGTGTGGGCAATCCCGATCTACGGCCTTACGATTATCTTCAGTTAAACTGACAGTGTATGGGGCACTTAAGGCTTCATAAGAGACAGTGATCATTCAAGGCTGACTTGTATCACGAAGACACCCACGCTATTAATCCTCTCCCTTCCGATTTACAATAAACATAAAGCTTGTTGCGCCACTATTTCGGCATTTGACTACAAGACAATTCAAACGCGGGATATGAACAAAGGTCTCTCAGGCTCCAATTAGTCAATACCTCATTCACCCACTTCATATATCAGACTATCGGATTTCAAAATTGTCTGGGTACATACAAACTTCAAAGACCCGAGTTCAAATCCACTAATGGTAGATAATTATTTTCTGTTTCACTGAAGCCTAAATCATTCCTCTGGGATCCAATCAGTCTCATAAAGTAATCCATCAATCTTACCTCTACAACATCAATCTGAACGACCAACGATTGTATGTTACAAGAGAGAAACTCAAATAATGAGAGACACTTTCCTTCTTGTCACATCTCAATATACCATAATTTTTTTAAGTTCCTTATCTTCCAACAGAAAACATTTTTTTTTCTTACCTCCTTTATTAAATATATAAATAGCAGAATTAATATATATCTAAAAATATTCATACGTATTTAGTGCTCTTCCATTGCAACATGGCATTATAAGAGATGTAGCTTGGACTGCAGAAGGCGGGGGTTACAATGAATGTGGCCGAGGGGAACAAAGAAGCAGAAAACATTCACTTATAGCCAGTAGAGAACTCTTTTAAACATTTACTTATATCGAGAGTAAAATTAGCTAACACTTGGAATCATACCCAATCCTGGGTACAGTACAAGACATGTAGTCTTGGTAATCTAAAAATACCCCTGGAAAACAAGGTTTGGAAAGAGGTACTGTATGCATTACCCTTGTAGCTAAAATAAATATTTGGTTATTGACTTGTTATATCATTTAAAGATAAATACATATATAGTAATTGAAATAAATAAGATGATGATAATTAATTTTGATTATGGTAGTTAAGTTAATTCTTGATAGCGATTAAGACAATTTATGATTGATGATAATGAATATTAAACTTTATGATACTAATAATTTATAAGTAGAGCGGGTAGATCATTGGTAAGGCACTGTGCTACAAACTACAAGGACCCGAGTTCAAATCCAGCAATGATAGATAATTATTTTCTGTTTCACTGAAGCCTAAGTCATTCCTCTGGGATCCAATCAGTCTCATAAAGTAATCCATCATTCATACCCCTACAACGTCAATCCGAATGACCTTCGTTGGTTTTACTGTCATTCCGACTGACGGTGCAGGTAACCCTTTTTAGTCACGACCAATGTTGTATCTTACAAGTTGAATTAAGTTAGATCGACAAATATTTTGGTTAAAAAAAATACAATTGGGCATTAATAACGCTACATTCGATATTAATTCTAAAGTAATACCACTGTAAGAATAATTGTGTAACATTTTAATATAATACAATAGTTGCCTGGATAGAAATGAATTTCAATTTGACCCTAGTAATCTCTGTACTTTAAATGACCCTGATGATTTAGTTTGAAATTTCTAAGCTTTAACTTCACTGTGAGCCTTTACGTGAGGCAGCAATTTGTAAATTTATTCCATCAAAATAAAGGAAATGGTATTCTCATATTTTTTAAAAGGTTTCCTTGGCAAAAAAGTAAGGGAAATATTCAAAACAGGAAACTTACAACCTCAATGACTCACTTTTGTATTTATTTAGATTTTTTTTATTTGATTCCTTAGAAATTAACTATTAATTTAATATTTTAAAAATTACTTTCGGTTCAACAAAAACTTTTCAATCGTTTTGTAATTTTTATTCCTATTTTGTTAATTACGAAATATGTTAAATTAAAAACATAAGTTTTTAACAGTTTCTTTTTGTTTTATTACTACCACTAAGGACATATATACTCCTATTACAAGAGGACACATTTTGCTGCATTCATTGAAAGGCATCACAACACAATTACAGCGAATTTACAACTTCTTTAAAATTTATACGGTTCTCATGAATTAAATTTATTTTCACCAAATGTGAGATTGTATCGTGTTTCGAGCTGAATATAGTTCTTTTATTCCCTCCAAATTTGTAATGTATTTCCAGTCATCAGGTTATTACGAATCACTTAAAACTTGTCGTGCAGAAATCTAATAGTTTTTTTTTCCCACAACGACCGATTTGCTTTGCCCTTGATAGATTGAACTTAGAGCTGTCTGGCTGTACTGAGTCTCTTTCCGATAAAGAAATAGGAAAGTTCTCCAATAGAAAGACTTCTCTGCAGTTAGTGGTTTTAAAGAGGGTCTTATTTCTAAACATTGATTTTAGTTATAAAATAGAAGAGTTAGTTGAGCAGATATATGTATTTGGGCGCAACTAATTACCACAAAGACAGAGTTAGATTGTTTTTGTACTTTGTTAGTATTTTTTTGACATACTAAAAGTCTAGACAAATTTAAGGGTGCAAAATGCTTATCTTTTTTCTTTTTTTTTTGCATTATTTTGAATATTTTTTTATCAATCTTGAGTGGAATCAATTTACAGACAAATTAATGTCATAAAAAATTATTTTATTGGTTTTAAAAATAAGAATAAATAACAAAATGGTGGCCCTAAACTGAAAAACCTAAAACATTTGATTTGTTCACTTAGTCCTCAACATCATTAAGGACGATAAAAATAAATAAAACCCATTTAAACAGATTTACAACAATGATATCTCAACATTTTTTTTTCTGTTCTTAACTTGACCATTTGAATGTAGAAGTCCAAGTATTCTAAGCAATGACGAACAAAAATTTATTTACCAATGTGAAGCTGACTAATCCACTTAAGGTACAGAACTAATGAGTAATGAGCTATCCATCAATTGAATGGAAAATCTGTAAAACTTAAAAAATATAAATTGTTGCTTTATAAACGACTTTCCTTCTTAGTAGCTCTAACAATAGGCCGCTTTAAAAGTAGGTATCATTTATGTTTATCTACTTAAAAAAGAAAGGAGAAGTATCCATCTTCTAAGATACCTTTTATCTTCTTTTACTCCATTGTCCTTAGCGAATACATCACTGTCTTATTTTACCATTAAACACAAAATTCTAAAAATGACGTTAATGATGGTATTAAGGTGGTTGTTTTTCATCATGTATGATCTACATTCTCTTCTTAATTTAACGAAAAGAAATTTCTTTACGAAGCGTTTAGAACAATGTATAAAGATAAATCAAGTGATATATCAACACAAACATGTTACAGATGCATATTATATTATAAATAAACTTATTGTCTTACTTATAAGACTTCCTATCCGAAATTTTTATAACTACGATGCCTTCATAATCATACTTTTATAATCCGACCGGCCTGATATCGCACATATCTGTATTAATATTAGTTTATAAATTATATTAAGAACCAGAAATATTTTTACTATAATATCGTAATAGAAACAATAAGTAATTTCATAATAATAAAACGCCAGAAAAACTAGTCTAAAACGCATATATAAAAGTTTACTAGGATGAGCAGATTGTTCCGAACCATAAGGCGATAACTGCACAGATATTTTTGTCATATTAAAAAAAGAAAAATGACCAGAATAATAAATATAGCTATTCCTAATGAACGCAACTTACAACAAAGGCTGAAAAAACCAACAGTTAGAAAAAACCCCAAAACATCGTGTCATCTGGATGAAACAATATTGACCCCAATTATCATTTCAACAAATCATCTTATAATTGAATAAGAGAAAGGAAGATACAGGAGCTTGACTTTGGTACTTGAAAATAGCCCAGAAAGCAGTCTTCCTTGATACATGTAGGATTGTGTGAAAATTGCTAAACAAATAACGTAATGAAATCTACAATCTCTTGAATTGTTTTCCGGCAATGCAGATAATATTTCAGATATCAGAGAATAATAATATAGGAAAAAATTGTTTTGTTTTCATTTGAAAGTCAAATAAATTATTTATGGTTTACAAAGGTTTAAATGATTAAAAAAATACTATTAGAAAGGTTACTATAAATTATAATAGGGATTAATTATTTTTGCATTTAAGGTTATATTGCCAAGTCTATTTTTATTAGACTAAATGAGGAAATAGAACCTGTTCGTAGAAACTAGCAATCGATGCTTGAGCGGGCCTAGTGCCAAAATACTCTTCTTATATGGATCTCAATTTGGCTTATCAAACTAAAATACTTTTTTTATATCTTTAACTTCCTCTTGAATATTCATCTTCATCTGTATACAGTTAATAGAACAATTATTTTGTACCTTATCTGGAAATCACACCCAATATTTATTTGGTACGGCGTAAAATCAAAACATATTACAACAAACCTTTTTTTTAGGGGACAATATATTAAGTAACTATTACAACGTCTGTACAATGCTGAAACGACATACCTAGAAATTTCGAATATAATCGTGTCTGAATTAGGATTGTAGATGAAAGTTGCTTAATTATTAGCAAATATTGGCCAGAAAGATTTTTTTTTTCCTTACTCTCCTATATGATTTAAATTGGTGATTGGCCATATTGTGAGGTGTGCCATATGTACAGCTGGCTGTCGGGATACCTTCGATTGCCTTTAGGCATTATAAGGTAGGTGAAAGTTGCAGTTAAGGTTGTAGACTTGATTGGCTTAAGCCAGTAGATTATTGGAATGGAGAGGGGCCGTTCCGTTGGTGGTATGGTGAAATTTGGGACTTCAGACTTTAAGAGTCTAAAGCCCTTCCCTAGTCGAGGACGTCGACTAAAGGAACCGTGCTCTGCCACCTCCCAGGTCTTGGTGGAGGGGCGATTTCTCTAAAATGTGGGTTGCAGCAGGCCTTCGACCCATCAAAGAACTTGATGTGTCGACGGCCTATATACTCCGGCACAGTGGGGACATTGCGTCTGTCTTAGCCGGGTTCACCTTTATGCCATCTTTCTTCAGAGCGTCCACTATGGTGGCAGAAGCTTCCTGGGCAAGGCTGAGAGCCCGTTTAGGCTGACGCTAGAGGCGTAGACCCCTATGTCAACCACTGCTTCCTCATGTTCTATGGACACAATCGGCGCCGTGAAGATTACGAAGAGCAACGGTCCCAGGTGGTGGGGGCTGGAGGTGAGAGGTCTTCACCGACTCGTACCACGAACGATCTGCCAGTAAGGTAGCTTCTTAGCAGTCGGGTGGCAGGAAACCTGTATTTCTCCAGCCTATGGAGTAGAAGCGGGTGATATTTTTGGTTTTGTACCGACCATATTATGTCTACTTAAACATTTTATATGTGACGAGAATAGGTAACCCGAACACAATTTCATAAAATATTTAATATAATATAAATTGTTTGTCTAGGTTTAGAACAATAACTCCTCACATAATTATTAAAATTTCATTATTATCTATGGATTTATAAATATAAAATTATGTTAAAGTGTATGCTAAAAGTCATAGTGATCAGGACCATCTTTAATCTTTTTAAAATTATTATTTAACAATACTAAGTTTTTATAATTTAATGTATTCATCTAAATAGATTATCTACGTTTATAGTAGAGGAGACAGGTATAGATTTTTGGGCGAAACTGATTCCCACAAAAACGCGTTTTGATTTTGTTTATTCATTGATGGTATCTTTTTGAACATACTAAGAGTCTACTATAAAAAAATTAGTATAAAGTTACAAAAAAAAATCATCCTGAAAAAGTCTATATATTAGTGAAAAAGAAATGAATAAATATATTACATAATAAAAAACAAATTTAAGTTTTTTAAATTAAAACTAACATCTAGAGACATTGGACCTAGAAATTCCATCTAAAATAATGTGTTTCTTAAATAAACTGATAATTCCAAAAAAAATAATAATATTTTTTATTTTAAATAAAGAAGAAAATTGAAACATTATAAACTGGAAGACACAGGATATTTATATTAAATATAGATTTTTCTTTTTTCTTTGCCAGGTTACTACCAGGATCAAATAATATTCTGAACCATCGTGTAAAATGACTATCGTATACCACGATGTAGATATCAAACCATTACGAGAATAATGTGGGACTATCGAAAACCACTCTAGCGCCCTATAATGAGAATTTGTATCTCATAAAACCGAAACACCGGTATTTTCCATCTCATATCACCATACTCTTAAAAGGAAAATATTTCACCCAATTACTGCCGTCTATATCTGAAAACTAAATTATCCCCTTCATTTCCTTTTTATTGCTTCTCGAATGTCCCATCAGGAATATTTCTTCATTTCGATAACTGCTGTGTAAAAAATACTGGGGTTTCTGTCAGGCTTGTTAAGTAAAGACGATTAAAAGCGCTTTAATCCGCTTTTTCTATTCCGAATTATTGCAAAGAAACTCAGTTAAATTTAAAACACATTCAAAACTTGACTCGCCGTGGATGTCTTATACGATGATAATTAATGTTGATTATTGTAGTTTAGGTTAATTCTTGATAGCGATTATGACAGTCTATGATTGATGATAATGAATATTAAACTTTACGATACTAATAATTTATAAGTAGATTGGGTAGATCATTGGTAAGGCACTGTGCTTCAAGCTACAAAGACCCAGTTCAAATCCAGTAGTGGTAGATAATTCACTGAAGTCTAAGTCATTCCTCTTGGATGAAGGATAAAGTGAAGGATACCCACTTTATAATTTTATGATACTTTATGTATCCAGAACATCCGAGAATTTCCTGCATCCATTTGCACTTAAAAACTCTACACAACATGGGTATGTCAGTAACAAATGTTACTGGGGTTCTATGGGTTCCAAGCCATGTAGGAATCGCAGGGAATGAACTGGCCGATCGCGCTGCAAGAGAAGCACTCGCGCTTCCGGGACGGGGTAAAGCAATTTTAACTCCGTCAGAGATATGCAGGCCTCTTGTAAAGGAAGTCAAAGATAAATGGCAATCTATGTGGAACGAAAGCCCAATTAGCAAATTAAAAATTATTAAAAAGGATGTCAAGCCTTGGGGTACCTCCAGTCGCAAATGCCGTAGAGAGGAAGTACGGACTAGGCTGAGAATAGGTCACACGAGGCTCACCCACTCCTATCTTATATCAAAAGAAACGCCTCCGAACTGCCAGTATTGCAATAACAATTTAACAATAAGCCATGTTTTCCAACGATGCCCATATTTTACACCACACCTCAATAGCTTGGGACTAAGCCAAGATATCTCAAAAACCATTGGAGACGATGATAAGGCAATAGAATTGGTGTTTCGGTTTTTGAAATCACAAAATTTACTGACAAAAATATAACTTGATCGGAAGAAAAAAAATAAATAAATAAATAAAATAATCAAATAAAAAAATAAATAAAATTTAACGAATATTAGCAAAATTAAATAAAATATGAATGGCGTTGATGACCAATGAAGTTTGGCGCCACTAAACAACCAAACAAACCCACTTTATAAGATTGAGTGGATCCCAAATTAGATAAAAATCAGGCGATTCTGACCAAATCACCTCCTTGCACAACCGTTGGTCTAGTAACAGTACTTCCTTACAAAATTCTGCACCCCTAACACTTTGTTTGGTTGTAGCGGTACAGATTTACTTTTTTATCAATACTTTATAATATAGATATTAGATTACGAAGCCAATTCTCACGTTAATTCTCTTTCTTACCCTATTATCGTAATTAGCCCCATTCTGTGTAATAGTTCACTTTCTTTTCTTTGTAAATAAAACTTTAAACTCAATCTTTTTTTTTTGTTTTATTCTTAGCACGAGGCCACATCTGCCTGAGGAAGACCTGAACCTTATTTGAATAAAACCTGGGTCGACTTGAATAAGGGCCCAGCATCATCTAACCTCCACACCCTCACCTACCAGCTACCACTATAATATGCATGTAACCGACTATTTATGATAAATAAATAATGAGAAGAAAGCTTAAGAAAAGGTTTTTCAGAATTCATGAATTAAATATTAAATAAATTATTTATAGGTCAGATTATAAAAGACCTAGAAGATAGGTACTGAAGAGATGCTCGGGTCTCGACCTTTAATTACTCAGTATGATCAGCACTGTAAGTCTAAATGTTCTTTAGACTAAAGTATAATCCATACCTTACCTTACTGTTTAGCAGATCTCCATTGCTGGTAAAGGGATCTATAGTACCGCAATATATGTATGTACGATTACTTCATTTAAAAATATAATCTTTAATTACTCATATTTCTAGGTAAATAATTTGTCTTTCAAGAATAAAATCTATGAGACTGGATACGCCAATGTTATTGAAAAATCTTATCAAAATCGGATTAACGGTTCGAACTAAAATAGCAAAATATTAGCAATATTACCAAATTTATTTAACTACTTCCTAATAACATGCCCCATTTTTAGGTGCTTTCGCAGAGGCTCCAAAATTCCAATCCAGATATGGAAGACATGACGATGAAATAGAGAATATAACTCATATTTTTAATCAAACCATTATATAGGAGCCCGCTTAGTCGTATAGTATAAGTATAAATAAATTCGTGAAATATTTGGCATTTACCTATAATATACTTAACTGTTTTCAACACGCCTCCACAACTAGCCCCATAAACCACTCCAAAGCTAATGCTTTGATGAGAGAAATGATGGAGGGACGAACCACGTACGATAGGATTGAAGTAGAAAGTAGCCAGAGAGGACTGGCTTCAGTCAATCCCGATAAGGGAGCTCGGTTGGCAGCCTGCCCATCGCGGGATAATGGGAGCCAACCATCTTTGGCCTATGGTCCAATGGGCCGTATAATTTTATTCCAGATAGCCTTTCTTTCAATTTAAACCTTATATTTATTAATCTGTTGCACTCTGTTCAAATAAAAATAGAATATTTTTTTACTTGAGAAGATAATTTTTCTTTTTCCGCACAAAGGTAGAGAAGCTTTGTACTCATGGAGGAAACTAAAAAATCTTTAAATCACGAATTTCCTCTTACATTTTAGGTTTTAAAAGTTTGGTTCCGAGTCTGGCCGTCTTAGTCAAATTTGTGTTCGGACATAACCCTTCTCTCGTTCTAAGCATGAGTAAAGTAAGAGTTGGCTACACCCCCGGAGTCCTGGTTTATGTCGACGTGAATAAGTATTTTTTTCCACATTAATATAATTGCAATAATGTAATCCAACATTACATAGGAGTACATTAATGTAATCTCAAAAGATTGAATTCCTCAGCCCCCTCTTCAAATGCATTACCAATACAGAAAAAGAGGCTACTCTCAAACCATTTTTCCCATCATGACATCTTATCTATTACAGCTAAGAAACAAATTGACTTGATACCCATCGAAATATGTACCTGTTGGTGCCGCTTATTATATCATATTTTATATCTAAAGTTACAAGTGATATAATTTCTGTCCACTTATTTTAATAATTTGCATAAGGAGGGTGCCTCTGTAAGAATAACTATACTGGAGTTTTTAATGTACATCGGCAGTAATGAATAGCTTTAAGATTTACAAATATTTTCGTACTGAGATTTCTGAATTTGGTGACTATAGAGACGGACATTTTACGGTATTTTTTTTGGATCTACCACAGCTATTGCAAAGATAGGTTGTAAGGTATACTAATTGAGAAACTAATAAAACTTATGTGTGAACATCGATGTATTAATATATATATATGATTGATCATAGGTGAATAGAAGGAAAAGATCTGGGTCGCGGTCGCAACTAAGAAATATTTTCAAATATTTATTAATAGTGAAAATAGATAATTTAAAAAAAAACAATAGTTGAAAATTATTAATTGTTGATCTTGACCACAACCTTTAATCAATTCTAATTTCAATTACTACTTTAGTTTTGAAGCTAGATAAAATGTTGTGCATGCATATTCCTATGGCTCTAATTCCTGGCTCTTTGGTTGGCAACTCAGGTAAATCCTACCTGCCTCACAGATGGACATTGATTAGTTAAATACACAAGAAGCAATTTATTTCAATGAATGGGGAGGCAGAAAGGTCCCCCCTCCCGTTGGGTGTAGCCGTTATTAATAAAATGAAGATTGATTGGAAGTAACCCTGACCGGGACAGGTACAGGCTAATAGCTATGATTAAGGTTCTCCATTCCACAACTCCTATACAATGCAATATTCACATAGCATGGAAAATCATCAATCATCTCCAGTGATATATCCTCATTTTTAGACTTAGCTGTTTTACAAGTGCCTAATTGATGATGCGGTTAACTATCAGATGTTGGGTCTAACGCACATGTTTGCTTAAAATAGGATAAGTTATCAACAAGATAAATTTTGAAACTCTCAGGATTAAATCGAACACGTACTTTTTTGATACATGGCTCCTGCTATGACCATTTCTCCACAAAGTTATTTAATACTTATATACACAAAAATAACGTATCTGTTTTAGACAATTGAAATCTTTTTTACAATTATTATCAAAATACTTTTTGTATTTATAATTATTCTAGATGCACAACATTATTACTTATAAAAATATAAAGTATGTAAAGAAAAAATGATAGTACTGCTACGCTTCTGGTTAATTTTTTTTTCTAAGGTGGGTGGGATCCCAGAAATCTCATTTATATATTTAATTTGTGCATTATATCACATATGGAGCTATATATTATATTGCAAATGGGAAGTGGAATGGCACAGAGGCAAGGTGCTACTTACTCCAAGGACCCAGGTCCGAATCCGGCTGTGGTAGATAATTATTTATTCTGTTACTTTAGCCGTGAGTGAACCAAATGGGCTCTGGAGCCCTCCCGGGGTCCACCCAGCCTCATTGAGTTGGTACCTTTAGTAAGGGAAAAATCTAGTGGTTGAGCGTAATCTTGAAAAATCACCTCCTTATATAAACGTTGTTCTAGAAACAGTACTTCCACAAAGCATAAAATCCCTGACTGATTTTTCAGGAAATTAATATTGTAGATGCTGATGCTGAAATTATTATTGCAGCAGAGAGCAAATATTTTATTACAATTATTATCAAAATACATTTTTTTACTTATTAGTGTTCTAGGCACAGAAAATTATTATGTATAGAAAATATGAGTATATAAAGAAAACAAAGCTATTAGTACAGCTACGTTTATGATTAATTTGTTTTTTTAAGGCGGGTGGGGGGTTCCAGAAACCTCACTTATTTATCTATTATTATAAACACGTTTACTTATTGTATTTCATTATACAGTAGTAAATTTCAATAAATAAATTATTTATACATT
>NW_027115659.1:0-4482 GCF_000696795.3 Halyomorpha halys | reverse complement strand
AAGTATTTTTTGTTTTGTTTTTACCTATCTTTTGATTAAATTAAAAGAAAGTTATGTTACCATAATTCAAGCAAGTTGAACTTTAATTTGATAACATTGTGTTTTTATAAGGTGGATAATAATATTTTAATACATAATAAAAAGCATTTTTAATAGTATAATAAAAAACTTTTTTCTTAGTAAATTAACACAGTAAATAATATAAATGTTTAAAGGAATGGAATGCATGATTTTAGGGATGTATCTGAAGATGGACAAATTGAGCACCGAAACGTAATTCAATTCATGAATAAAATATGTATGAAGATTTACAACTATTTTTTCCCCAGATATTGCTACATTTAAGAATGCATAACCCTTAACAAGATTATTCATATTATGTTTTTCGAATTGTTCATCTGTTACAGAGTCGTCTGTTTCACCTGTGTCATTGTTCCTCTACTACAGATAAAAGTAATAATTGATCCACATTGGCATAGGATTGAGACAGCATTATGTTATGTTCACAACCTAGAAATGAAAGACATACGTTATGAGAGTAAGAGATTATGCAGGGACCTGCATAATTAACATCCATCTTGCTAACAAACAGTATCCACCCAAAGTTGTGTGTTCTCATCAGTTGATAGTGAGTCCGAACCAGACAGTGACGTAGCACTTGCAAAGTTTGTTTGTTATCCCGACTTGTCATGTCAACAGGAATTTCAAGGTTGGTTTATGACTTACCTCGAGCCAAATCGTTCAAAGCGAAGGAGATATATATTTATAGTAGGAAACATACAAATGTGGCATATATCAACCATGCTGCCAACATTCACTCATAGTGCACATAGAATTAACATTTTTTCAAATATAAAAGGAGAAAATCAAATTTTCAATAATCGAAAAATAAAAACAGCACTAGCCCAGGTTATAATGAAGTCCTTCTGGATGGATATTATGGGTTCTTTTTAAATGCATTGTTATTTATGCTTACATATTTTGATATACTATCAAAAGAAATGTTTTCCTTTTTTCTTTTTTTAGTAACATGTAACAATGATATTGATATAAAATTGAATTTATGGTGTTAGTAATGTTTTTTTTATTTGGTCAAAATTGATTTAGTTTAAAAATTTTGAAAAGAAAATTCATGAGAATCTATGTAAAAACAAAGGCCATAAAAATAATTTTGGAGAAACATTGGAGTGACTGGCTTCAGAGCCCTCTATCCAGATAAAGAAGAATAGGGTCGAATTGTTGAAGTAGCCAAAGTCTCTTTATTATTCCAAAGTCCATCTTGGACAGTAGAGCCACACAAGAAAAAGAAGAATAGCAGTTATCTAGTTTATGTAAAAATTAAAACTTCCACAGACGAAGAAAGAGTTCCCACATCTAATACAAAGTATTTAAAGGATCATATCAAACAATGTATGCGAAAAGTTCTATTTCCGTATGCTATGCGTGCTTAATATGGATAAACAAACCCCCAATGGATCCTTTTTAATAGAGGCCTGACCTAAATTCATATAAATACGAAGTTGATTCTAATGTTAATCTTAATGAGTGTGTTTTTCAATTTGACTAATCGACTTACACTGAGCAAATTTATGTCAGACTAAACAGTAAAATTAATTTAATTAAATTAAAATGAATTATTATATAATATATTGTCAATAAATATAAATTCCTGTTACTTAAATTAATTTTAATTTACTAGAAAAGATCTATAAGATGTATAAAAGCTTAATATATTTCTTTTTATGAAAATTGTAGTTTTTCCTGCACTTCATCCATAACTAAGTAGCAATAATACCTTATTATTAAGGCTATCATAATGTAATAGTCATCCCCATAGTAGTATTATACAAAAATATATGTGTTGCAGGCGATAAGTTTAATAGAAGGCATAATAAACCTTATATTAATAGACAATAAAATATTATACGGTCCTAAGAAACGATTATAGAATAGCTGTTGGCTAGAGATAGTGTTATTAACCCAGTTAGCAGAGCAGAAGACATGCTAGAGCTCAATTCTGATGTTTGTTTCTCCTTTTATTGTCGACCTATCAATGTTTAAATTAGTCTTCGTAGCGAGTAATCTCGTATAAAGAACCTTGAATTTTATATGTTCAATGAAAGACTTTAAAAAATTAATATAAATGAAATATTTAATATTCTCTTTATGTTTCAGATTATTTTATTTTCTAAAAGTACTTGTGAGTTTGTATCCGATAATTTTGAAATTGTTTGGACCCATTCGCTGAAGAACTATCATAACTTTGTTTCGTATTTGTGCTAAAATAATAAATTTTTACCCTATATTGAAGTCATCGGAGGGGAGTGGAAGTACATTTTATATCCGCGAGCTTGATTTGTGATATAGGGTTGTTGTCGAACAAATTCAAAAAAGGTGGAGGAGGGTGAGTGAAGTTCAAGAAAGATAGCATCCTTCATAATATTCTTTCGCGGCTTTTTATTTTATCGCGAATTTAAAATAACTTTGAGAAAATTAGAGTGCATAGAGGCATGCAGTGCCTTTAGAGGTTCTCAAATTGATGCCTCCTCCAAAAATTAGGGCACCTTCAGCTGCCCTCCGTTGAATCAAATGGGCTGAATTTGTGACACAGGGTCATTTTATAGGTCGAACAATTCCTTAAAGGTGGTATAAACTTCAGTAAAACTACTATCTTCGAACAATGTTTTTAAATGAATTTAGTGTTAGAGAAGTGTCTTTAAGGGTTCTCAACTTTTTTTCTTTGACGCCATGAACGCCATATTTTTTTTTTTTTGGTTGCGGTTTTAAATTAATAAAACAAATAAACCACTTTTCATCTAACTTCTAAACAAAACCGAGAGAACAAAGAATAAAGAACAGCCTTAGCGGTAGAGTTCCGCTACATGCGTTGTTTTTTTTAAATTCATAAAATACAATTAAGCAAATTTAATTTCCTTCATACACTTTCTTTGAAGTTCTGGCCCAGCAGAATTGCAAACGCGATAAATCATTATCCTGATAAGACAAATTGATGTATAAGTTTCAATATTAAATTCTAACACTGCTGGAAGAGGGGAGGGATATATACGAACAGCAGTGTATACGTCATTACTCATGATCCTCACTTACTTCAGCTCTAATGTTTCACTACTAAATAGTACCATTAACGTACTAATTTGTGTATAAATATTAACTCGAAATAATCACTTGGTAATTCCTCATGTGCATATAGCCTGGTTATGCATAATTCAAAACGCGATAACTCATATTGCATACTAAGTCTAATATTGCAAGAATATAATATTTAAGAGCAACTGTATAGAACAGCATAGGAATTCAACGTACCAAAAAGCTCTTAAAGCTTTGTCAGACTACAATGGGCGATTCAGGCCCAATCAGCCGACAGAGAAATCATTGGCTTACATTCTCTTCTATATCATCCTGCAGAAGGCTGTCAGAGGCTCCAACGTCCACACAAATTCTAAAATCATGAACAAAACTCTGCAGATCTTGGCGTTCACAAATAATATTGACATTTTTGGTATATCCGAAGGAACTGTGAAGGAATCATTCCTTGAGCTTTAACCCAATGCAATAATCCTAGAATAGAAGAGCAATGTCTGGAAAGAGAGTAAGCCTCGGCTGGTTCCCATTTCAGAAATTGAACGAATTGGCATATCTAGGAACCCAGACGAATTCTGATAAAGACATTACTGTCCAAGGAAAGATCATTGTGGTAAACAGATTTTTTTATCAAGGTATCAACTCAGTAAGGTAGCAACCTTATCACAAAAGCCACGAAGATGATCCTCGGCAAAGTCTTGATATGCTCTTTCCTTACATATGTGACTATGGAAAGCGCATCCTTCACTGGCACTATAGGGGAATACAAATCGAGAAAGAGAGCTGAAGTCGTACGGATCAGGAACTGAGTGACCTGACAAACGAGCCAGATGCGGTTGGAGTCATCAGCCTTGGAAGGCTATGGTGACTTAATAAACCGGCGATCTCGAAGATCGCCACCAAGGAATAATACAGTTAGGAAGACTAAAGTTAAGTGCGGGCATGAGTGACCCATGATACAAAATGACTGTTTGGAACGCATAACTGAAAAGTGGAGGCATAAGACCATGACAACTGGAGAAGCCTGATCAAGAAGCCCATGACTTGCTAAAGGGTTGTTTGAAGAGAAAGAAATAGAGCTAATTAAGGATTATTTATGTATAAATTTCAATTTCCAAGTAGGGCCCGGCAGAATTATAAACACTATAACTCGTTATTCTGATGGGTTCGTTTCTATTTTCTTAGTACTATTTAGACACAAATTAGTGAGTGTTCTATTCTAAATAGAAAGTTCTAACTTGAAATTTCATATATGCTATGGTGTCTTTCTTGTCTGTGTGTACATGTCTTTACCCCAACAGAATTGTAGACCCGATAAATATTTATAAATAACAACCATTCGAACATTTTAGAATTAATTATGTACTAATTAACTCAAAA
>NW_027115658.1:35099-40247 GCF_000696795.3 Halyomorpha halys | reverse complement strand
CTGAACCCAATAAAGCCAGTATGTTACAGCAGTTCAAACGTGTTACGTCTTATTCCTTCTTCTCTTTTTTGACATTTTGCTTTCGCCAATACTTAACTTATACATATATATATGTTGAAATCAATAGTTGATATTTATATATAAATGATTTTAGTTGTTTGTATTTTATGTATATCGTTTCAGTATTGTTTTATTTGTTATTTTAAATCAAAAAGCAAGCTAACCAGTTTTCATTGTCTAAAATTGATACGCTATTCCAAACAAAGAAGATGGCGCGCGTCCTTCCGAAGTGTTCGTTGGGTTGTTTGTGTTTGAGAACATAGATTGAAATTTTTCAACTTTTGTTGTTTCTATGCAGTAATTATGGAAAAGGAATAATCAAAGAAGAAATAGTAGAAAGTAACAATTATCAATAAACTATTTACATCGTGGATTATAGCAAGGGAAGCAGAGCGATTGTGCTGCAATGGATTATTTTTGGATCGACCAGAGAACATTGAAAATAGAGGAGAAGAAGCGGGGACTATTTGGTTGGCCTGGCGAGAGGACGTCCGTGGGCGAGAAGCGGAAACGAAGGGAAGCCATGGTTGAGAGTTGGACATAGCATCATAGAAGAAGATATCAACAATCATCCATCAATCATCAAGGGAACATTGTGTAATTGGTTAGTTTTGTTTCTAACTGGAATTTGTTAAATTTGTAAAATAGCCATTAATTAAGTTCAAGTGTTATTAGTAGTAAAGTGTCGTCTGTTTCTGATGCCTGGAAACCCGCCCTGAGAAAAGAGTCTATTATGTTATAAAATTTAAATAAATTCTCCTATCTGTTAATTATTAAAGCTTTTCATTTGAACCCAAGCTATCTCTTAGATATGAGAATCTAAGTTAAAACTATATTAAATTCATTTATTTTTATTATAAATAATTTTTGAATACAACAATATATATACACATACATATACATAACTTAGGAGTAGTCAAGACCAAAATGCAAAATGCAAAAAAAAAAAAGAGAGAAAAAGGTATGAGGAACGAATGGAAGTGAAAGACTGCCTTTATTGAGTCCAGTACCTCTTTATTTATTTTTTAACAATCCAACCTTTATTCTATAATATATTACATTATAATACCTTAGAAGATACGCTTTTCAAGCATTTAAACATCATCTTTCGGTATTACACATTTGACCCAGCAAGTAACTTCTTTTTTTGATTTTCTGCAGTCAAAATATCAACGATACAATTCACAAGGAAAACATTGGGTTTGTTTACTGAAACACATAGCTTTTATGCACATTCCTCACAAATTTACTAATTTTCTCCTACTATATTAAAATAAAACAAAAAATAAATAAATATGTAGAAAATTTAAATAATTATTTTTTTATTTTTCTTAGTGCTACATTGATTATTTTGTAGCCAGATTACATTTTGAAAAATCAGAGATGATTTCATATTTTTGAAACGCATTGCAAAGTTTAATAAAATTGTTACAAAAAGATTGAAAAATATATTCTGTGGTTTAAATTAGATTATATTCAGATTAGATTTATATGTACAGGGTTTCCTGTAAGTGTTTACCAATATAACAGAAAAAGGCTTGGAAGTGAAATTCTTATAAACAAATAGGGTTATCACGAAATCCCTTTATTTTCATTGTTTCTCGGAATAGGTAACAGACAAGTAACTTAGTTGGAAAAATATTTGTACTAAATTTGTAGAATAATTTTTTTTAAATTTATTCTAAAACATTTCTATTTACAATAAATTTAAAGAATTATTTATTTATTCTTCTATAACTTATTTTGTGAAAGTACGAAACAGACAATAATTCTGGATAATTTCAAAAAATCATAATATAGTATAAAAATTATTAAAAAAGTAAAACCAAACAATAGACTAAAATCTTACGATTCAGGAAATACAGATAGTAATTATTAATACTAATTAGATAGTACCTAAGAGAAAAAAAATGAATACACATTATATTCAACATTAGTGTAAAATAAAAGAAATAATAGCAGAATATCAATACAAATTTATTTTGACTGTTCTCAAATTTAGGTATTGCTATGAGAAAGTTAGTCTTTGCAGCCTTGAGTTGCCGTATTGTTGCAGCCGGTACTTCATACCCCATTCTCCTTCCTCTTGTAAACAAAAACGTATTTTTCACTTTACGATCGCTGAATAAATGCCATAATTTCACGGAATGTCTCATAGGTTTCAGTGAACGGTTCTGCAAGTACCTATAAGGACACATTTTTAAAAAATATAGTTAACTCATATTTTTGCATCTTATTTTCCTTATTACTGGATGGGTGTTTTTTAAACCTAATTTCAGTAACTTCTATATTCAAAAACACAATGATCTTTACAGATCTAAAATCGGACCATCCGTTCAGGAGAAAATAGAAAAGTAAATTCTGGTGCGTCCCAGGAAGCGGTACATTTAGCCTTAAACCTTTCCAAGGCGAAATGGAACATTTAGAACAAAAACTTACGTACATCGGTCCACTAATAACAAAGTCTATTGAGGACAAAGATTCGACAGCTCTCTTTTATATATATACTAGCTGACCCGAAAATGCTTCGCTATTGCTATATTTGAGGATGTATATAGATTTAATGATACTAAGATAGTTTTAGTATTTAGTTAAATTAAACATGTAGGTATACTTTATCATTATGATTTGGTAATATAAATTGAACCAATATATGCCATGACATTCGTTTTTATCATTCCAAATGTTAAAAGAGTAGACATTTATGTTTCCGGCGGTTCTATTAACATAGAAATCGGATAAAATGGAGAAGAGTTGGGAACAATTATATATACACAACGGTCACCGGATTAAAAAAGATAAATCCTCGAAATAAATAAAGGTAAAAAATTATTATTTTTAGTTTCTTTGAAAAATAGAATTAAGGGATTTGAGACATATAGAGATAGAGATCTGTGATAAGACGATAGTTATGGTTACGTATTTGAAAACTACTAACTTTGCCGTATCATCGTAATATTAGTCCGATTTTAGTGATTTTTTTTTCTTCTCTGAGGCAATTATATTTGTCATGTACATACTACTAATATGAACAGTTTTTAAAGAAAAACTATTCCCGATCCTAGTAACTTTCGAAATATTAAAAAAATCAGAGAGACTTACTATACAAAGTGCGGTAAAAGATTTTTTAGGAGCGAAACAAAGTTGATATTCGTTTTCAGTACCTCGAGAAAAACCTAAATAGGAATTTTCGGAAAATAAAATTTTTTTAGTCCTAAATTTTCATCGGCCTTAGATTTCTTTTTAAAAATCTAAAAAATGGAAATAACTTCAATACTGCTCGACTGATGTACCCCAAACTTGGCAGTTCTTTAGGGCTCTAAAAACTGTACCAAAAGGCACAAAGCGGGTCTAATTAAACAAATTAGAACCGGAGATATAAAATAAAACGTGAGAATTTTTCCACCTCTTTTGGAACCCACATTTTACCCTCAAAAAAACATCAAATTTAACTTTTGCCGATTTCGACTATAAGAGCAGACATTCAGCTTTCCAACGGCCCTATTAACGTGACAATCGGATAAAAGGGAGTGGAGTTATTGACGATTATGTGAAAAATAGTCGACGGAGGAAAAAAAAAAAATGCACGGATGGAATCGAAATGAAAAATGAATAATTTTTAATTTCTTCCAAAAAAGGTAGTACTTTGGGACAACCCTGAAAACGAACGTGGTTTTATTTTTTCTAAAAAAAAATTTACCGAACTACTTTACTCCGAGCCTTACTCTTAAAGATTTCATCATCTTTAAACCTTCCCACGGCGAAATGGAACATTTAGCAAAAAAGCCCACGTGAATCAGTCGAGTAATAATAAAGTCTATCGAGGACTAACATTCGACAGCTCTCTTTTATATATAGAGAGAAGAGATATAGATATATGATAAGACGGTAACTATGGTAACGTATTATTGTTAATACTTGTCCGATTTAGGAGATTTTTTTTTCATTATTTAAGATAATTTTATTATCCAAGGTATTTTCATGTATATAAATTACAGTCAGGTGTAACTCCAATATTAGCTGATCGAATAGATTAGCTGATTTGATTGTAAATATAGAGCCGAACTGGACTCAATAAAGATCAATCTTCGAGTTTTCTTCAAGCGTTTCATTTCGCATTCCTCTCTCTCCTATTTTTAATTTTCACTTCAGTAAAAGATAATTGGTGCCGAAACCCGGGAACTTTGGATACCGGAGCAATTTTCAGTCAAAAAGAAAAAATATTGTTTTCTTTTTTGGGAAACAAAGAAGCCGAGACAGTCAAAAGGACAGTATGCTGGTGTTATCCTGGCACGTTTCAACAGGATAACGGAGAAATACAGAGAAACATTCGATGTGAAAGAAGTGCGCGGCCGGTTGGGATTTTGGCCACGATCTTAAAGGTCCAACAGGCAAAGGAGATAGGCAGGAGGGAGGGACTGCCAAGTGAACGCTCATTTGCACAATGTGTGCAAGAATTAATTGATGCCAGTGCCAGACAGGAGGAATCCCGGATGGAGATAAAGGAACCAAGATGGACTAGAGTCATTTACCAGCGTCTCACACAATATGATTTTTTTTTTTTCATTTATCATTCAAATTCTTTACTTCTGTAGTTTTAATCTTGTTCAAAAAAATAAGTTCTGCTACTCAAGAGTACTCAGCAGGGAGCAGGGAGAGTCATGATACAATTTGTGCCATTAAAAGTTTTAGGGGAGCATGTTTTTATGGGGTTATGTAAGCGGACAGGAAAAAACACTACACCTTGTACTTCTTATGCAAAAAAAAAAAAAAATATGAATATATTTTTTCTGAAAGTAAGTATAAAGGCAACACAATTTATTGGAAGGAGTGGGATGCGTCATCACCCTAGTGGATGTATATTCAACTTTAAAATAAATGTAACTTATACTAAATATATAAATACATATACTTACACTAAATGTCAAAATTTTCCTTCCCATGCAGCATCCCTTTGCTTGGCTGCTAACTTTTTTTGCTCTGTAAATTGATCAGCCATTCAATATAAAGTTAAATATTGCATGAAAAATAAAGAGAAAAAAGTTATTTCATCTGAAACCATCCTAATCATTTATTAAATAACATCAA
>NW_027115658.1:33243-34384 GCF_000696795.3 Halyomorpha halys | reverse complement strand
TTTTATAGTAATTAGGGTGCTAATGGTCATGGTGCTAGCTGTCAATTTATGAATTAAAACAGTAATTGAGAAGTGGGTAAGTGAACCACATAGAAAAATTATCCTTTACAAAATGCTTATCTGACAGGTTTTGACTAACAGTTTTCTCTACCATATATCTTGTTTGAGTATGTGAAAAATAACCTTAGACCCAAAAGATGAAAAAAACAGCTATTCGCACCCCCTGTCGACTCACAAGCCTTTGACTTTGGTAACACAGCACAGCCATTTCCAAGGTTTGTCAATTAAGATCTAAGAAGGAAGACCTCTTAACCATTTTCATGCATCTCAATGACACTTTAACAGCATCTTCTACTATAAGACAACACTTGGAAAATTTAGAACAATTCTTCAAAGGATTAGAAGGTTACAATTGATAGCAAAAAAATCTAATCTTTTTTTCTCTCAAGAAGAAGTTTTATACCTAGATACAATGCTTATTTATTTTTTGTACATAAAATTTTAAAAAATGGAATGCGTTCAAAAAGCAGTAAAATTAAAATTATTCATGAATTCCCTGAATCAAAGTTTTGAGGATGGTCAATTTTCATAGGAGCTTTATAAGCAAAGTCGCAAAAATAGTAGCTCTGCTTTATTCATTAGGTAATTTAAAACTAACCAATATTATAGTTAGGAAACCTTTGATGGATTAAATATATGATGAGAAAATGTTTGGAGGTGCGGTGAGTAAAAAACACAAACAAGTTGAGAGAACTTATTTAATAGTCCCAATGTTTCGGCGAGAGTTTCTAGCCTTCATCGGGGCTACTCCAAGTAGATTCCACACTCGCCGAAACATTGCCACTATTAAATAAGTTCTTTCAACTTGTTAGTGTTTTTTACTCACAGCACCCCCAACCATCTTCTCATTATATATTGTAATATGCTCTTTTTGTGTAAATAGTATATTTTGATGTATAAAGGGTTTTTAATCTAGTTAATCTAGTTAATTATCCAGCAAGAGTAAGAAGCCATATTAAGAACTTTAATATCAAATAGTTAATAATCAATTTTATTATATAACAAGACTCTTAATCTCAGGGCGGGTTACTAGGCAATCAGAATACTAAAAAAAAATGCACGGATGGAATCGAAATGAAAA
>NW_027115658.1:25142-32657 GCF_000696795.3 Halyomorpha halys | reverse complement strand
ACAAATGACTATTAAAATGATACATAAAACAAAACATATTAAAAACCCTTTATACATCAAAATATACTATTTACACAAAAAGAGCATATTACAATATATTATCTACAGTCAACTATCTTCTCATCATTTTGATGGATTAAGCATTCAAAAAGATCAAAAAAGCACTCTGTTCAGCTGCCATGTTGCTTACATATCCTAAAGAACACAAGAAACTCATTATCACTTTAAAAGCGTTCAATCTTGCTCCAGGGGGTATAGTGTATCAAACTGGGTTTAATAG
Source organism: Halyomorpha halys (assembly GCF_000696795.3). Lineage (NCBI taxonomy): Eukaryota > Metazoa > Arthropoda > Insecta > Hemiptera > Pentatomidae > Halyomorpha > Halyomorpha halys. Next base: position 32,377 of record NW_027115658.1, on the reverse strand, counting down.
GCCTGAACCTCTAGGTTCTTTTCAAGAAAACTGAACAGAACAGAAGTGAAATATTCTATGTATGACTGAGTTATTCGCCCTATATTGCACTATTAACATATTTAGTTACAGGCTGGAGGGCTAAAAGTTCTAATGCCTTACAGACCACAAACCTCTTTTAATATTTCATCAGTTGTCATTCATTTCCAAAATCCATCACATCAAAGGAACAAATAATATCGGGGCTGACACACTTTCTCGAATCAAAAGGATTTCGACCTGGATACTGGACAATATCACTATACTCTCATCACATTTATTTTCGTCCAAGTAGAATACAAGTGGGAAACCTATTTTGTACAATAAATCAAAGCTGGTATATTGCAACATAGATTTAGATTAAATTTTACCAATCGTTCCTGCCCCTTTTCACCTACAAAATTAAGAAAAACTGCACAATTAATCTCATCTAGGAGGGCATGCAACACTCCATCTATTAAAGGAGTATTGTTTTTTTTTGGCCTCACATGGGCAAACTTGTAAACCAGTTCATGTGAAATTTTCTCTGATACCCACAGAACATAAAAATAAAATAGACTAGAACTGCTAGCAATCCTTATTTATACCTTGGAGAATGACACCCATCACCACTGCACTCTTCACAGGCCTCCCAACCTCTGATCTAGCATAATGTTTTTGCATTAATATTTTATCTTACTTAACATTCTAGAAATTAACTAACTCTATAACATATTGGAAATGCAATCAAATTTATACATGATAAAAATAGAAAAATAAAAAAAAAATTAATTTTTAAAACACATAAACAAATTAAAAGCCTAATTACATCAAAACTACACTTGTAAAAAAAAAAAATTGTAGTAACATTAATTGTAGATAATTTTTTCATCTTTATTATACTATAGGATTTCCTTTCACATATAAAACTTATTTGTAAGGTATAAACTAAAAACTATGATTTTTAGAGGATTTTTCATATTTTCTCAGGAAAAAAATAAAATAAAAATTTAATTGGACTAAATTCTTTAACTTCAGATTCATGTTCAGTTCTAAAAAAAATATAAATCAAGCCATTAAAAACCATTCCCTTTCAAGCCTTTTTGAACACCATTTTACTGAACTAATATTCTATTTTGTAGGCCGATATAAATCTATTCCTTTAAATATTTACCTAAACACATTATAAACTTTTTATCTTTTGGTGATACAGGGTCCTCCTGCATAAAAAAGTAAAAAACTTGTTTTTCTTAAATGATTTATTTTATTTAGAATGGCATCCCACGTTACCAATGGCATCACAAATGAAAATTGTATACATTGCTGTCAATAAATTTTGATAAGTCCAGAGACAGTTATTTTATTTTTAATTTAATTTTTTTTTAATATTATCCTTTCCAGTTGACTTTATTTTAAATCATAAGTTTTAATCTTTTGTTTATTAAACAAAACAGATGTAAACTCTTAATTAGGAAAAATACTTTCTTTTTTTTGTTCTGTGTACATAAATGTGTGTTTATACAGACCTCATCTGACAGACAATATTAACTCCATAAGTACTGAGCATCGATACAGATGGGTAAGGACTTATAGTCAGTTTACTGTGTTATTGGTGGGGTACCACATCTACCTTGGTATTATCAACTATTCTCACTCACTGACAGATACCTCACAGGCTCTTTGTCCTCTTGTAGAGACTGTCGATATCCTCAATACCTCAAGAGCAGTGGAAGACAAATCAATAAGCGCATAGTGATCCTTTATTCACCATATTGATCGATTTATTGAGGTATGCTAGGTGAAAGTAAAGTTCCCGATTACCTCCTGAATCGTTTTCCGCATACTCCACCTGAAATATTTCCATCACAGGGCTTGGTAGGTCTCACTCAGGCCCCAGTGATTGGTCTTCCCCTGGTGGTATACCAAGGGGACCTCCCTCTGTTGATCTCCGTCCTGAACGGTTTCCACCATCATTAGGTAACGAACGAAGTCTTAGATCCATTCCAATTAATTCTAATCTCCAGAGGTGTTTTATCTTCTCCCAAACCACTCCATTCCCGACGTATATATGGTATGCCCCGGTTTGGAACCATCTTTCAGCGCCCAGCAGATCTGATCATTCCTGACACCCGGTGCCGACCAAATAATGGTGATCGAGGTCTTCCCTCATTTAGCGAAGTCCATCTTCATGGGTCTGGAAGTTCTTGACTTCCAAATTATTTGGAGTGATTTATCATTTACCACCTCCTCGAGCTCATCCATCTCCGTTGGTCTTCCCTCGGTCAAGTTTTCGTTCTCGGATGATGGCTCATGGTTGTTCTGGATTTCCTCTTTAGGAAGTCAATTCAATAAAAATTTGTTGAGGTTAAAAAACTTCCAATTTGAATGTAATTTATTTTAAATTAACATATTGTAGCACAACGTTTTGATAAATTTGAGTGGGATTTATTTCAACAATTTATTAAATACTCAATTGATGAAGACAGAAATAAAACCAATCTTAATAAGAAAATATATAGATGACTTAATAATTATAACGATAAAAAACAGCTACCAAGAAATTTTAAAATTATGTAATAAATTACACAAAACAATTGAATTCACTGTTGAAATACCTCAAAATAACAAAATAAGATTCATGGATATGGATATAATCATAGATGGACGAAAAATAACTACTAAATGGACTAAAAAATCTAATACAAGCAATAAATTACTTAATTTCTTTTCAAATCATCCATATTACCAAAAAGAGAATATTGCAAAAAATCTAATTGATAGAGCAATAAACTTAACGGATAACATTAACATAGAAGACATTAAGACTGAAGTATACACCATGCTAATTGAAAACTTTTATCCCAAAAGATTGATAAATAGCCTATGGTACATTAAAATAAATAACAAACATACAACCAGAAACAATACAGAAAGTAGAACACTGAAGAAAATAAAAACAATCAGAACAACAAAGCAAGATAAAAAAGAAAAACCACAAAGTCAAAAAAGAATCACTGAATTTTTCAAAGAAATAAACAAAAAGATTACAGTGAACAATAATAGAGAAAAAAAACAAGATGGAACAATGAGTAATTGCAATAATAAAAAATTCTTTAGACTTCAATACATACCAGGCCCAACTAATAAAATAAAAAGAACACTGACAGAATATGATCATATAAATATCAGAACCGGTCTATATAATAACAAACTAGAATCAAGCAACAGGCAACCAATTGTAGAAATGTTAAAAATATAAATTGCACAGCTTTGGCCCACCACAGCATAAAATTGAACCATGAATTTCAACTTTGAAAACCCTAAAATAATAGATATAGCACAAAACACAAAAAACAGAAGATTTCTGGAAGCTATACATATAACAAAAAACATACAAGACACAGTAAACTACAAAACTGACACTAAACACTTAAATATACATTATGCCGACATTATAAATAGACTCAACATATAAACATAAAAATCAGAGGAAATAAATGGGTTTAGAAAAAAAAAATCAGTAAGTTTAATTTAAAATACAAAGTGGGACATATAAATAGGGAGGTAACCAAACAGCACACTGGACATGAGATAAGGTCCAGAGAGGTAGCTAGAAATATAGAGCAATGGTTGTGCTAAAGAGAGGAGAAGAATCCACCAATAAGGAATGATAAAAAAGTGAGAACAGTGTAAAGCAATGTAGATATGACATGATTTCCTTTATGAAATTCAAATTTTTGACTGATTATGAGGTGAATATAATTGTATGAATTATAATACACATAGAGAAGATTTTTATGGTGGATTATTGTTGTTTGTAGGTTATTAAAGTACATGAATATGGAACAATAGTCCCGAAACGTTGTGCTACAATATGTTAATTTAAAATAAATTACATTCAAATTAGAAGTTTTTTAACCTCAAAAAATTTTTATTGAATAAATATTAAAATAAATAATATTGGTACTGAAATAAAATAAAAAGAGGCATGCATAGATGCCTTGCATTGCAGTGTCTTTAGCCCTATCACTCCTTACACTATAATTTAAAATAATAAATAAATAACTAAGTTAAAACATATTGATAAAAATAAGCTAAAAGTAAATGTCTGATGTCAAATCATTAATTAGAAAGTGATATACACCTATGTAAAAAGTTGTAAAAAAAAAAAAATTGACAGATAAACAAGCTAAAAAAACAATATATATATTGTTATATTCAAAAATTATTTAAAGTTAATAAAAAGGAAAATTTTTAGTTTTAACTTAATTCTCATATCTTAAGTATAGCTTGGGTTCAAATTAATTAGTTGACCGTGGATGACGTACTAGGAGAAGATGGTTAGGGGTGCGGTCAAAATGAAATTTCATAATTCCTTTCACCTCCGTGATCTTTTATTATCCTTCACTATCCCTGACCACTATATTCTTGTTTCTTTTGATGTAGAGAGTTTATTCACCAACATTCCAAAAGCCCTCCTTATCGTCGAAGCCAATTGGACATCCATTGCACCCCACACTTCCCTTAACCGTTTTTCCTACCTTGAATCCCTTCAACTCCGTTGTAAATCTGATTACCTTACTTTCCAGGGTCAACTCTTTAACCAAATTTCAGGGCTGGCCATGGGAAATCCTCTAGCTCCCGATCTTTCCAACATCGTCCTTAATGATTTGCTTGATTCCGTTATCCCACTCTTTCCAGTTGACATTATTCTTACTAAAACAATATGTAGATGATTTCTTTCTTGTCTTAAATCCCTGACATCTTATCCACCTTTAATGCTTACCATCAATCCCTTAACTTTACCGTAGAAATTGAAAATAATAACTCCCTTCCGTTCCTTGACCTCCTCATCATCAGAAACCCAGACAACACCATATCCACTGACTGGTACACCAAACCAACCTACTCAGGCAGACTTCTAAATGACCACTCCCAACATCCTTACCATCAAAGAATTAATGTAGCAAAAAATCTTATTCACCATGCCCTTTCCCTTTCATATTCCCAGTTCCTTGAAAAAAACATACACCGCATTAAACAAATACTCTTAACCAATAACTTCCCTCTCCATATCATTCATAAACTTTTACACAACTACAAAAATCGCCTCACCACTTCACCTAATTCTTCACAATCCCTTTCTACCCCCTTATACAGATCACTACCATACATCCCCTCTCTTTCCGACAACATTCAAAAACTCTTACGTTCTGCTATACCTAACCTTCGTATTGCTTTCAGACCTCACAACACACTATCTAATATTTACACTAAACTAAAAGACCCTATCCCTCCTCTACACCGATCACATATTGTATACTGCATCCCTTGCTCCACCCTTAATTGTAATTCTGCTTATATAGGCGAAACCAAAAATCTCTTAAAAGAGTTTTGCCGTTATCGGCGCAGTATGCCACTTGCCGTTTGCTTTTCAATCTAACAGGTTTGTTTTATTCTTTTTTCCCTATCTTTATTTTATCACTCCGTCTTTTCTATTTTCCTTACCCACGTTATTAGTTATGTTCATCACATATTATTATTGTTTTTTCAAAATATTTTTTTTTTTTTCTTCTGTTCATTTCTTTTGTTAAACTTTACTTATATTTTGCCTCTTTATCAATTATTATAGTTACACATATTTTCTTTCTCTCAACTTTATTTTTCTTTCTATATTTCAATTTTTTAAATTATTAATCACTAATATATTCATACTTCTTTGCATTGTATAAATTCATTTATATTTTATTTCCTTAATTATGTTATTTTACCTGCTTTTTCAATTACCTATGTATACATTTTATTTTCCACTTTTCTCATCACTTCATTTTATTAATTCCATTCTGTAAAATTATTCACTTTATGACATTCTGTTTACATTTTATTTTTTATTTTCTATACTTATTGGTTGTTATCTTGTTCTGTTCTTAGCCCTGATGAAGGCTTGAAACTCTAGCCGAAACGTTGGCACAATTAAATAAGTTACATTAACTTATTTGTGTTTCATTTTGACCGCACCCCCAACCATCTCTTACGTCATCCACGGTCAACTATCTCTCATAATTATATTTATCTTCCTATCAAGATTTGTAATTACAGCACATTCAAGAAAAAGTAGAAGTTGGTGCTAAATATTAAAGAATAATATTCATAGAGAAATTCACATGTAAAAACTCAAAACTGTTGTGCTACAATCAATTTTTACAACAAACATCTAGACAGGACACCTTGGTTATACCCAAACATCCTCTGACTGGAGTAGCAGGAAGTGGGAGAAGCCCACTGTTAAGGGAGGATAAGGCCAAAAAGCCCACCCACAAAGAACCTTCCCTTTGGAAAAGGGAAGAGAAAAGAAGACCCAGAGGATCAGGAAAGAGAGATAAACCTCTGGGTAGGAAATGATAATAAAAAAAATTGGAATATATTAGAATAGAACAGGTGAATTTACATCATCACCTAATTAATCAGCCTTAATAGGAAAGAGATTCACTAATGATATAAGGTTGCTTCTGGAACCTTGGAACATAAGAGGTAAGATTAAAGGACTCTCAAAAAAGGTAAGTCAGCTCATCTATTTTAGGGACACAGATAGACCAAGAGCTCCTACTATGATAAATAATAACATTAATTATTTTGTGATTTCAGAGTGTGTGTCACAAGACCTAGTTGCATTAGTGACAGAGGTACCAGTGAAGACGGAAGGAAAAGGTTGGTTTTCACCTCAGCCTACTTCCCAGGCGATCAAGAGGAAGTACCACCAAGAAAATAGAGGTCCTCATAAATTATTGCAAAAGAAATAATTATGAATACATCATTGGATGTGATGCAAATGCCCACAATACAGTATGGTCCAGCACCCATATATATTTAGAAGATAAATATATTTGAAAATATTTGATTTTGCTCAACATGGTAGCGATTTTACTGACTTCGGAATTGCATCACCATCTTGGCTTTATTTAACAATGTTTCCACTCTATATTTGACTGAACAAAATTGGTTAGCTTTCTTTTTGGTTTAATTAAGCAAATGAACAATATTGAAACGATACATAAAATAAAAACATTTTATACATAAAAATATACTATTTACACAAAAAGAGAATATTACAATATATATCTATAACTTTCGAGCAATTGGACTGAAAGACTTAAAAAAAGGAAAGAAGAGAACAGAATTATAACGCACGTCTACTAAAATGATAAGAGTTGTATACATGCCTTGTCCAACCATAACTC
>NW_027115658.1:23601-24515 GCF_000696795.3 Halyomorpha halys | reverse complement strand
ATTATATTAGTTATCTCTTTATCATTTTTCTCTGTATCAAAGTTGAAATTTTCACCTAATGATAACAAGTTCCTTATGTTCTCTGGAATGTCCAGCTTTGTTTTATTAATGACTATGTTTTTAATTTTATGTAAATTATTATATTTTTCTAATGATTCAGTATTGTTTAATTTATCAGATTCAATTTTGTTTAATGTGTAAATTTGTTCTATATTATTAGTCTTCAAAGATGTTAAGTTGTTGTTATAATTATCGTTCCTAATTATTTTGTTTATCACTACTTTATTAATCTTGGGTTTATTTATTTTGCGATTTAACTTTATGTTTAATTTGCTTTTCTTTATATTCATAACTTTCTCATTGTATTCATCGATCAATCAATTTATCTGGATCTCAAATTTCTTATTTTTATCACTGTAAAATTGTTGTATACTATTTATCATTTGTTTCATTTTTCTATTTATTTTGTTTATAGTCCAGTATGTTTGTTTTATTTCTAAGTCAATTATTTTAAGACTGAGAGTAGTAAGGTAATTAGCCATTTTGTTATTAATCAAAAATTGGTTGCAAAATAGATTATCTAATTGTTGGATTTTGTGGAAAATGTGTGGAGGTATTTTTTCTTGTAATTTACTTTGTTTTAAGAAATATAGCTTAGATTTATTCTGTGCCAAAGAGACAGCTAGTTTAAAAATGCACTTACTAACTTTAAAATTGTTTGAGGTTAATCACTAGGAACCCTACAAAATAAACGAAAAGGAAAACTCAGAGATGTGATAAATTGTAAACTAAAACCATACCGTCTGACCTACTTCATTTTTGTTTGTATTTTTTTTTTTCTTATTTAAGATTACCCAGTTAAAATAAATCACTAAAATACAGTTGAAATTCATAAATATTAAATTCTGCAATTT
>NW_027115658.1:9223-22603 GCF_000696795.3 Halyomorpha halys | reverse complement strand
GACTTACCAGACTTCCTAAAGAGAAATTGCAGAATTTAATATTTATGAATTTCAACTGTATTTTAGTGATTTATTTTAACTGGGTAATCTTAAATAAGAAAAAAAAAAATACAAACAAAAATGAAGTAGGTCAGACGGTATGGTTTTAGTTTACAATTTATCACATCTCAGAGTTTTCCTTTTCGTTTATTTTGTAGGGTTTCACACACATAAGTTTTTTGTGTATTTAGCAATTTTGTAAGAGTAACAGAATTATAAAAATTATCCATATAAACTTCAAGTAAATGTAAAACAATGTCAGTAGTGTGATCTACATTAATAACAGTTTCCTTAGATTTTGTGCTGTAAATCTTTATTTTCATTACAAGATGTCGGACTCACATAGTTCATATAGTTTGATACCATATTTGCGTTTTTTATTATTTCTTTTTTTTTTTAGTTTTGGTGGAAAAGCAAACTTCCCCGCCATAGCATCATGGATTCGTCAACACAAATATTTTTATCTTATACATAGTTTTCACCCATAATATTATTGAAATGATTTAGTAATGGTCTCACCTTATATAATCTGTCGGCAGATGGTATTGAGCTATCAACTAAATGAAAATAATGAAGTAACAACTGGAATCGATTTCGACTCATATGTGAGCGCCAAAAGTTTACATTATATAGCTTGTTTGTGCTCCAGTAATGTTCAATTGATGGAAAATTACAAGGTCCCATTTGCAACAAAAGTCCAATCAAAACTTTCATCTCTGCAGCACTGACGTCTTGCCACTTTGATAACCTATTAGATTTTTTTATTGCTTTACATTTTTCAATTTCTTGTGGAGTATATAAATTAGTTTGTTCCACTAGTAATGCAAGAAATTCATCCCAAAAAAATAAGTCCACCAACATTTGTACTGTAAACTTTGTTGTATCCAATTTCAGACCAACATTTTCTTGGAAAATAAATAATTCAAGATTTTGTTGAGTTTCTGTCCACAAATTATCATTCGCATTTGATGTTGTTGCTTGGGAATCATCGTCAGTAATTTCAGGTTCGGAGATGACTTCATCTTCACTATCACTTGAATTCTCAGAAGGTTCATAATCGTTAATTCTGAATCACTTAGATTTGGGTAGTACTCAATTTCATTTTGAGCCAGTGGTCTTTCCTTATCCATATTGGGCTCTTGATAATTTAATTATAAAACAAAACACTCAAGAAAGACATAAATGTGATCAACACTCAACAATTTCTGACGAATATGGACGCCTAACTATGATTCAGCTTTAGAGAAGCGACAGGGTGAAGTGTGTCTGCATGCGAATTAATTAGTTGGCTTCCGCGAAGAAATTGCTGTTACAGGGGCCAACTACGAGTTCATTAAGTGTTAAAAAAAATAATTGAAAAATCGGAAGAAAAAAGTACAAATTTCGTTCTAGATGTAGAAATCTTAGAAGTGAAGATTATGAATGTGGGAGCACGAATTCCAATGAAACTTTGAAATACCACTAGATTTCCAACCTACGGTTTCACAATAAATCTAAGATACAAGGTCGCAGATGATAAGACATATGTTTGAGTCTAGTTATTTTGTAACCTCCCACCAATAAAAGATTTGTTAATCCTAGGAGCAATAAAAAAAATATTTGATTTAATTTTAGCATTTTTTTTATATTGTTTTCTACCTTTGCTCTTTATAGATTTAAAGTTTATTTTATACCAATCTATTCATCATTTTGTGTAAAATAAAATAAAAATAATGAAAATAGGAATGTTTTGTCTTGGAATCACCAATTTGGAGTAATAAATAAAAAAAAGTTGAAAAAAGGTACTAAAATTTCTGCTAGGCCTAATCTGATCATATCAGATAAATTTAACTATATTAAAAATTACAAAAATCAAAAGATTCTTTGAATAAAGTAGGCCAAATAATTTTTTCTTAGGGAAAAGGGAGTCATATTTGCTTTTAGCGGCCTTTAATTAAGAGCCGTGAATACAAAGTATTATAGGAATCACAATAAGATATTTTTGGACTTTTTTTTTGTCTATGTCTGACATTCACAAAAACATTCATATCTATGCTGCAGTTTTAATTTGTTTAAGTAGGTCTGGTTTTTGCCATTCCGTGCAGTTAATAGAGACCGAAAACACCGTTAAGTTTCGTGTATATTGATGAATTCTAGTAGTTGTTTTTGCAATTTTTGTGATCTTACATGATTTTTTTCCCCCTTCTTTCTATACTTATATTTTTTTATTTGTTAATCCCACCTTTTTCTTTCTCTCTCTCTCTCTTTCTTCCTTTTCTATCCTTTCCACTTTCCACTTTCTTTTTTTTTTTTTTTTTTCATATTTTGCTTTCAACCCAATGTGCCTTTAAAAGAATAATGGATAAAAACAGTGATAGAGATACAAATATACATAAATAACAGATAGATTTAGAAAATAAACAAATTATGTAAAAATTAATATACAATAAATACTAAAAATATATGCAAAAATAATAAAATAACAAGTAAAATATGCAATGTATTCATGTCATCCTTCCTCTGGTTGAATCTATTATTCAACAATTTCCATGCATATGGTGGTGGATGATTCCTAGGGAGTTGAGTATTATATTCTCTGTTATCTTTGCCACATCTTGCATATCGACCCCCGAGTTCCTCTATGAAGCTCCTAGTTGTGCTGGGTATCGATTTACAGGCTCTGAACCAGAGGCCTCTCACATTGAAGTCTCGCTCCAAAGCCCTCATAGAGCTTTTCCTTAAGGAAAGGGATGCATTTATCGTAGATTTCCTTCTTTTCCCTTTCCACTTCATTTGCCTGGTCAAGGTCGTTATTTTCATATCTCATGGTGGGACCCAGCATGATTACTGACTTCCTCTTCTTAGGGAAAGTAACATTATCCGTATATCTTGTGGATCCATCCGTATCGACTCAGTAGACCTCGTCAAAGCAGGTAAAATCTCTTTGTTTTAGGAGCTTCATTACCTCATGCTTTACTCTGAGATGTTGGCTTGTTATGAGAGGAGGGATTTGTTGGGGCATTTGTCCTGCACATGTGGTGGTATTTCAGGCTCCCTGATGCATTTTTGACAGAGGAAACTTCTCTATCCTGTCCGCTGACTACTTCAGTAAAACCCGAGTACACCTACTTCATATCTGGTCAGATTTACAGGCAGCATGAGATGAAAAGTACCAAGAAGGGTCCTCAGCCAAGCAATAAATGATTAGGCCAAAACATTAATCAAAACTCTAAAGGATCAAAATATCAAGTATGTTTGCCAAAGAAAAACATATATGTATATAAATATATACAAGTGTTTACCAATATTTGAGGAGGTTAAAGAAAATCTCAAAAAGCAACAAAAAAATTCATAAAGACAATGGTCCATTTCTCTAGAGAAAAAGAGAAAATTGATATTTTGTATTTTTATAAGCGTCACATTTTTTTATAAAATAGGAAGCGATAATTAAAAAACTGTTGAAGTTAGGTAATTCTAAGTTACCGAATAGTAAACCATATCTTCTTCAAAAATAATAGAATTTGTGTTTGTTTTTTTTAAACTATTTGAAGTAGGGTTTTCAAGCAGATAATAGGAACAGATATTTGTAAGAAATGATTTACAAAGAAAAACTAATTCTAAAAAAATTTTTTGAGATATTTGCAACAAATAATTTACCAAGAAAAAATTCTTATCAGAGTTTCTTCAGGTCCGATACATCCTTAAGGCATAAATAACTCAACTATTTTTTACAGCTATTGAACTTTTCTATGCAAACGGTGCTTAATAATGACCAAATGTAAAGAACAAAATCTATTTAAATCAAAACAAAATTTACTTAAATCATTAGAGAATTCAATTTACCATGAAAATTAGTCTTTATAATCGAGAATTAGAAATCATGAGAGTTCGTCATCATGATCAGGACATTTAAAGTATGATGACAGATTCTTACGGGAAATTGAGTTCTCATATGTACTTGTTATGTAGCCTTGCTATAATGATTCTGAGATATTTTGTTATTTATTGATGTAAAAAATAAATAATTTAATTAGTAAACCCTTACATAATAATTCACGAAATTTTTGAATTTCATCAGCGTATTTTCCCACCAGGACAGTTTTCCAGATTTTGTCTCAGATTCCCTGACTTTTTCCGGAAAAAAATTCCCAGACTTTTCCAAGTCTAAACACCTTGTTGATATCAATCATATAGAACTTCATATTATAATCAACGGCAATTGATTTCTAATATTATTGAATAACATCCTTTTACGCTTCAACCAGCATTCACATCAACTTTGTTATTTGTTCTGGCTCTAAATTTGTTAAAATTAACCTTATCCTATTATAATTAAACATTTTCTTACAAAACAATTTATAGTTATCATATACCTCGTGCTTCTTTTAACATTTGTTTTTCTCTTTGGATTTCAGCTTGTGTAAAAACAGCTTTAAGACCTAGTGCTCCTGAAACTAATCTTCTAGCAAGAGCAGAGCATGTTTTTGGTCTTGAAGAACTTGGGAGAATCAAGTTCTTTGCTTTTTCTTTGGACTGAGGAGTAGCTTGATTTAGTGACCTTATTTTGACAAATGGTAAGCCTGAACTCAATACCTCGTCCGCTGAAACAAATATAATCTAAAAATATATCTATAACATAATACACAATAGAATAAAGTGAGTTGGGATATTTCAGGGAAAATACATAAATAGGGATTTTCTAAAGTTTGTTTGGTTGGGAGAGCTACTACCTATGATATTCTGAAGAAATCTGTACTATTTAGTTAAACTAACAGAACCAATTAGAGATAAATATCCATTTATGCACTTAATCTGACTCACCTTAGGTGAAATATGATTCAAAAGTACAACTATTATGATTGCATCAAAACAAGTAGTTTATACTTTACAACTAGTCCTATAATAAAGACTAAGTGAGATTTCAATGATACCTTAAAAACAGATAAAAAACTTGCACTCTGTAACAATTAACCAGTTCAATAGTATGGTAAAAACACAAAGCTAGTATATTCATTTACATCTGCAGATTTTCATAAAATTAAAAATTATACCTCAATGTTAACAGAATAAACAGAGTAATTGAAGAGTATGGTAATTACCCATCAGAATTTCTTCTTTTTTTTTTTTAAATTATTTAAGACACCAACCACGTATGGGTCATTATTGCCTTAATTTCCTAAATAGTGAAGGCTGTAATTTAAAGCTTTTGGGATATACCCCTGCACGGGAGAAAGGGTCCAGATTCATTGCCACGATTATATTGAAATGGGAAACAATTACAACTTGGGGACCTGAGGTAAAATTTGATTAAATTTTATGGTAGAGCTTGGAATGATGTAGAAACTCAAAAAGTCTATCTATGGTATGTTTGTTATCCTGCAGTGGAGGATCACAGGCCATAAGGTAACCGTGGGGCAGGCGCGTATGACCTATTCGAAGGTGCGTCAAAATCACCTTCTCTTTGTGCACATTTCTAGTTGATGATATCTAAAGGGAGAAGTCCCTTCTAATTGTTATCAGAAACATTTTCCCACATTTGTCTCCATTTCAATTTAATCCTTTGCTTAATGAGGGCAATGAAATCATTGATAGGCACTTCACGATATGGACTTCCTTCAGAAATCGTCACTTTTGCTGTCCTATCAGCCAGTTTGTTTGAAACAGTTGAAATACCGTTTCTGTTGGCAGACTGTAATGAGTAATAAATGTTTTGGTTTAGTGGGTTAGTTGAAAAAATATTTCTTAAGCTAAGTAGGACAGACAAAGAGTCTGTACAGATGACCAGTTTTTGTTTTGTAGGGTGAAAAACATTTAAGCTTTTGTTTATTGTAACCATTTCAGCTGTATAGCTACTACATATCTGTGATAAAGAGAATAGGTACTAGTGATCATTGCATCATGTGATCAAGGCCCCAACACCTAAGTAATTTTTAGAGCCGTCATTATAAATGAAGCCGGCGTCACCTAATTTGTCTAGCAGTTTAAGAAACTCATACCGATATAGCGGAGTGATGTTTTTAGGTAGCCTTGAAAGAGAAAGACAAAGTTTAGGGGAGGGAAGTCCCCAAGGATAAGATAATGGAATTACAGTCTCTTGCAAAGTAGGTAATTCTATTTTTTAAGCTGAGGAGTGGAAACTCTGACTGTAAACGGTGTTCTCTTTGTTAAGTTGATTTGCTGCTGGTTTAGATTCTGTCTATTTGGAAACAACTCATTCATAGGATGGTTTATAGCTGAGATGATTTTAACGTAGTAAATGAGATCAAGTTGTTATCTTCGTAGGTCAAGTGGAGGCTCGCCAGCATCGACATATAGACTATTGATATGGCTAGAGCGGAAAGCACCCTTAGCTATTCTGAGTCCCGCATTTTGTACATAGTCTAGCATTTTCAGAGTGGTACCCGATGATGAGTTGTGGGCATTAAAACCGTAATCCAACTTTGCTCTCACCAGCGTTTTGTATAGGGCAGCATATTTGTTCGATCCGCACCCCAGCTGGTGTTACCGAACATTTTCAAAAGATTAAGTGAGCAGAAGCAACTTGCTTTTAATTGCTTGATATGCGGGATCCAACTGAGTGTTCTATCGATAATCAATCCGAGGTACTTGACAGTGTGAGCAAAAGTAACTGGTAGATTGTTAATGGTCAGTGATGGCATTACATTCGGCTGTCTTTTGCTAAAAAGAATAGCAACTGTTTTATTTGTTGAAATTTTAAAGCCGTGATCAGAAAGACATACACTGACATTGTTTAGAGCGGTTTAAATATCTTCCTGTAAGGATATTACATTTTTCCCCTCTGTATAAATAACAAGATCGTTTGCGTAGAGCATGCTTTTAACAGGCAACCCAACCATATTCAACACTATATTAAAACAAATATAGAAAAGGGTCGCGGTCAAAGGACAACCCTGAGGCACTCCACTTTCCTGTTCGAATTCATTCGATAGAATGTTACCAATTCTGACTCTAAAGCTCCTGTTAAGTAAAAAATTATTTATGAAAGCAAGAATATGACCATTAATCCCGATACTAACTAGAGTGTCAATTCTAAATCTTCTCCAGGTCTTATCAAAAGCATTTTCTATATCAAGAAATACTGCTAATACTTTTCTCTTATTATCAAAGGCTTCTAGGATATCAGACTGTAACCGAACCAAGTTGTCTCTAGTACTCCTCCCTTTCCTGAACCCAATCTGCCATGCTGGCAGAACACTTTTACCTTTTAAGTACCATGTCAGTCTATTAGAAATATGTATTTCCTCAATTTACAGATAGATGAGGTTAGGGTGATTGGTCTATAACTATTAACATCCATGGGGTCTTTGTCTTTTTTCAGAATAGGAATCGCTTCCATCCATGTAATCGGAAAACTATTAGACAGAAATATTTTATTCAATATCTTTCAAATCGTAGATTTATTAAAGGAACAGAGGTTTTTTTATCATAGCAATGCAGATCTTACCCAGACCGGATGAGGAATCTTTCCTGGAGTTCAAAGAAAGGACAGGTTTAGTGGATCAAGTGGATCATTAGTGATAAGGAGTGGTATTGATTCAATAGCTTGCTTTATGCTAAGGAAGTGTGTAGAGTAATTTACAGTTGATGAGGTATCACAGCAATGTTTGGTAGAGTGTTTGCTAAGATTACAGTGTCAGTTTCATAGTGGTCATGAATTTTCAGACAATTTATTTGAGGTAAGTAGCCATAACCCATAATTTTTCTAACTGCCTGCCAGAAAACAACTCTTGGTGTGTTACAGTTAACCTTACTGAGAAAATTCTACCATGATAATTTTTTACTATTTTTAATCACATACCTTGCATGTTTTCTGGCCGCTTTATTATGACTCTAGTTTTTCGAAGGATGGTTGGTGAAGAAATTTCTGAAGTGCCCTCTTTTTGTTATTTATTGCTTTTTCACATTGATCTGACCACTACACTACGGTACAGGGGGGTCGGGTAGTATTTACATTAGCAGATGAGGAAATGTATGGGATTGCTGTTTGGGCGGCCTCAAGTAAACTAGTATTTAATTGTAGAACTAAGCAGTCAGGGTCAGAATCGGAAAGATCTATAACCGCAAGTTTAGCTGTCGCTTGATATTGGGGCCAATCAGCTTTTTTAATGACCCATCTGTTGTGTCTGCTGAAGGAGAGGCATTATTAAGTGTTTTAATAATTATGGGGAAATGGTTGCTGCCAAGTGTATCATCTAAAATGTACCATTGAGTCGTGGCTTGTCACAGTGGGCTAGTGATAGTAAGATCTATTGCTGAAAGTTTTCCAGACCTGGCACAGAGGTGAGTTTGATATGTTGGATTGTTTATTACATTTGAATTACAATTATCTATAAAAGACGTGACTAATTTATCCCTCTCATCCAAGTGGTCACTACCCCAAATTAAATGATGAGAATTATAATTCCCAGCGAGAATTATTGGTGGGGATAATGCATGTAACAAGTCCTTCAATTGTTGAAATGTGAATAATCGGCCAGGAGGGAGGTATAGAGAGCATAATGTGAATGGGCAAGGTTGTGATAAAATTCTTACTGCTACTGCTTGCAAATGAGAGGTAATATGAAAGTCATTAAAGGGAATATTCTCTTCCAATAAAATACACACACCACCACAACCAATGCGACCATTTGTATAATCTTTCCTCCTAATAGCATATCCCTGAAATTCAAACATATCAGTAGGTTTTAAATTTGTTTCTTATAAGCAAGCTACAGAGCAATTATAGTAATTCAGTAAGTACTTTTTTTTTTTCGGCTAAGACTCCCATTGGAGTCCTATACTGCCTAACCATGGTAGGAGGTCAAGTTTTTCATTTTATGGGACCGCCACTCAATGAAAAAAGTCATCAACCTAGGCCGGATTCGAACTGGCACTGCCGGCAATCTCAAATTGGTAAGACTTGGCCAAACCAACTAAGCTATGGGTGGCCCCTTTAATTCATTTCTACGATAAAATAAACCATTTAAGTTCCATTTTATTATATTCATATTAAATAAAACATTCTACCTATACCGCCTGTCGAAGAAAAGAAGCCAAAACAGCTTCGTACATAGCTATTTGTGTTAGAGTTAAAATTATAAACCATATAATAGTAGTGAAAATAATGAATGGAATATGGTCCGGGTGCGGTCAAAAAAACTCAAATAGTAAATGGGTATACTATTTTTATTTGAGCCAACATTTCGCCCCACGTTGCAGGGCTTCGCCAGAGCTGTTTTGACGGAAGTCAAAGCCAGAGTGACTAATAGCATCGGGCACTCAATATCTAAGCACATGAAAATATATTTTATGAACAATGTACCTTTTAATTTAAACAGGTCCCGCGTGTCAGGTGGTATAGGTTGTAAGGGTGTTGCCATGTGCGACAAAAACAAAATAATAAAATAAATAAAGAGAAAAAATGATAGTTATGTAAATAATCAAGGAAAACCAGTTAATTTGAAATAATAAACAAAAAACAAAACAAATGAATAATTAATACAATTATGAAAGAAATAGGTACTCCCTGTCAAAACTGAATTCTGGGAACTGCTGTTGCATTTCTGCTTTACTTAAGCTTGAAAAAAAACTTGATTCAATGTTGTTAGTTAATTATTATTTTGAAAATAGATTCGCTTCCAATAAAGACTGATCTTATACTACTCTGGCTGTCAACATTTTATAGTTTTATGCACTGAACTCTTGCATTAAAAAGGTAGTAATAAAATAAATTATATATCCTTGATACAAAACTAAAGCGGCAGATCTGTAAATAATGCTACCTAGGGTTTTGTTGCATTTTGACATAATTTTCCATTATCTTCACAATACCAAAAATACCTAGCTGAATAGTTGATGTAAGTAAACAAAATGATCAATTGACTTATATCAAAATCAGAAATCAGCTGCTAAATTATAACTGTAACCATAGTGAAACATGAAACCAGAACCATAGTGAACCAAAAAGTCTTTCAATCTGTTATTGGGTTTAAACCAATTAACCCTAGAGTATGCTATCTACATATTAAAGTGAAATTTCACAATTTTAGCACGGATCAGCATACATGAAATTTTAGATACTTCTACCTGAAAATTTAGATGAAAAAAATGCCTTGATTGAAGAATGGCCAAGAGGAACAAGAAAGTTCCTTCCCTATCACTATTGGCAAACACAGTATCCATGAAAAATCTAATGATGATAAACAGTAGGTTATTAACTTTGCTACCTCAAATAATATGGTAATCAATCATACTATGTTCCCTCTTAAGAAAATTAATCTTGTGACATGGAAATATAATGATGGCTTCTCGACCAATCAAACAGTTCAAATACTGGTCAGTGCCAGGTACGCAATGTGTCTAATCTTGATCAAAACAAATGTTGATTCAGATCACTATCTGATGATAGCAGGCATAAGTCAAAGGATCTGAGTAGATACACAATGAACTACTGCTCCTACAAAAAAGTATAATCTTACAAGGAGAGGCTCCCACATGTGTCTCCTGGATTTTGATGAAGACTGTTAAGGTGAATCTAGATCTCAAAATATTGGACTGCTAATCTGTCTCTAATCAAAATAGAAAAATCAGTTAAGTGTGCTGTTGAAAAGAAATTGGATCTTAGCGGTGCGTGTAGATTTTGGAAAAATCCTGGTGGGTATATTGTGTAAAACATTACTTCCATATTTTGAAAGACTACTTAGTCTGAGCAGTCTACTGAGACTAATTAGTCAGTTCCTAGTAGACTGCCAAACTGGCTTCCAAAGGAATAAATCCATGAGCAATTATATATTCCTAATCAGGCCGATGTTCGGAAAAGCAAGAGAATATACCATTGTGAGAGAATCACCACTAGATGTCAGTGTTAGAGCAACGAGGTTCCCACGCAATAATCACACATTCTTTGTGAGTGAACATGTGGCGTGAGTGGTAGTGACGACTCTTTGTTGTTGTTTTAAGCGCAGTGATTTGTAACAATGGAGAAAACTGAGATTTGAGCAGTGATTAAGTACTTTGTAAAGAAAGGTATGAAAGCAAAGGAAATTCATGTCAACTTTCAGAACACACTGGGGGACTCTGCTCCTTCATATTCAACTATTGCCAAGTGAACCAGTGAGTTTAAATTTGGTCAGGAGAGCTTAGATGATGATCCAAAAAGTGCTACCACCCCAGAATTTATCATAAAAGTGCATCAAAAGGTCATGGAGGATCATTGACTGAAAGTGCGTGAGATTGCTGAAGCTGTAGTGATGTTATCTGAATGGGTATTTCATATTGTAACTAAAGAATTGGGAAAAGAAAAAATTATCCGCAAGATGGGTGCCATGGCTCTTGACATTAGACCATAAACGCATCATATTGTAAATGTCTGAACAAAATCCGGTCCATTTTCAGCGCAACTAACAAGATTTTTTGTGCCGATTTGTGACTACAGATGAAACTTGGGTCCACTACTATACCCCAGAGACAAACAGCAGTCAAAGAAGTGGAAACATGCTGAGTCACCACCACCAAAGAAAGCAAAGGCAGTATGTTCGCCCGGAAAGGTCATGGCCTCAGTTTTCTAGGATGCAAAGGGCATTCTGCTGATAGATTATCTTCCTACTGGCCAAACAATTATGGAGCAATATGATGCTAACCAGACCAACTACGGGAAAAGATACGTGAAAAAAGGCCTGGTTTGGCAAGGAACAAAGTCATCTTTCATCAGAACAACGCCTGCTCGCACACAAGTACTATTGCCATGGCAAAACTTCATGAACTGAGGTATGAATTGTTGCCACATCCACCTTATTCAACTGATTAGGCACCATCAGACTTTCATCTCTTCCGCAAACTGAAAATTTTCCTAGGTGAACAAAGATTTCTTACAACAGAAAAATTGACAGCCAAATTGGAGAGGTATTTTGCAGGCCTGGAGGAATCTCATTTCTGAGATGGGATCAAGGCATTGGATCATCACTGGACCAAATGCATTAGTCTACAGGGAGACTATGTTGAAAAATAAAAGCAGTTCCACCGAGGTAAGACACTTCTTTCTAGTACATTTCCAAGAACTTTTCAAACCAACCTCGTAATACAAAGCTCTGTCGAATTTACACATCTGATTTTTTTATGCCCTCCTAAGCCACATACTTTGGAAAGCTGAGAAGATGCCTCAACTGTACAGCTTCGTGAGATTTTTACCATGGTATGCAAGCCAGGACCTGGCTTCCCCTACCACCATGACACATTTAGGGACTTGCTGGCTAGCCCTTGTCAAAGAGGCAAGAGAGCAATTTTCATGGTCTTCCTGAACAAGCAGAGAGGAAGGGAGAAGGTAATTGGACACCACTACGACAGTGAAGTATCTTCACAGATGAACGATAATAATATATTGATATATATATTGTAATAATTTAATATTTTTTAAAATAAAATAAAAAGAATTTTCATCGTTTTTAAACTAAATTCAAATATAAAAGAGATAGCTACATTTTGTTTTGATTTCTCATTTATTTCTAATTCAGAATTTTCATCAATTTCTAATTCACAATTTCCATTAATTTCTAATTCACAAAATTCATTAATTTTAAATTCGCAATTTTCATTAATTCCTAATTCACAATTTTCTTTAATTCAAAATGTCTAACTTTTTCATCAATATTTTCATCTAATAATTCCGAGTTATTTATTGTTAAATTAGTTTCAACCACTACAATTTTTTCATCTACTTTATTTTCTAACCCCATTAATCTTACCCTGTTATCTTCACGCAACTCTATGTTTATTGCCTTAAATCAATTCCCTAAATCTTGTCCCATTCTGTTTATATCATTTCTTAAATTTTTTATATTGCCCTTTATATCACCCTTCATTTTGTTTATATCATTTCTTAAATCTTTTAAATTACCTGCCACCTTGGTCACCATCATCATTAATTGTTGAAACATGGTTTTAGTATCATAATTATCAATATTTTCAACATTTGAATTGAAATTAAAATTAGTTCCAACTAATTTATTATCATGGATGCTGTTTACAAGAATCACATCTTTAGGATCTCTACCCCCAGTTACCTCTACTTTATCCTCCATCATTTATTACTTAAGTTATAAAAACAACTAATTCAAATTTAACTCTTTTAAAAGCTGTGTTCTGATTGCCATGACCTAATTTGTAAAGAATTAGGCCACACCTGTTGGGGGACAAATGTGTAATAATTTAATATTATTTAAAATAAAATAAAAAGAATTTTCATCGTTTTTAAACTAAATTCAAATATAAAGGAGATAGCTAGGGTTTAAATTTAAAAACTTTAATACTAAATAGATAATAGAATTTTATTTAAATTTTATAATATAAAAGACTCTTAATCTCAGG
>NW_027115658.1:1759-8006 GCF_000696795.3 Halyomorpha halys | reverse complement strand
CAAGCAATCCAAACTCAGAGTATTTTTCTTCTTGGTTGTCTTCCTTTTTCAAAACTGTCCACTCTTGCTGGACAGAAATTGATGAGGACCTCCTCATCCTGGAAACATCATTTCTCCTGTGCGCCCAAACAACGAATGAATCTCCAAAACCAAAACCTGCCTCGATGTTCCATGTAAACATCGATTGTCGCACAACAGTTAGGGATTTTTGCAAATGATTTACTTTCTGAATATTATTCTTTAGCACTATTTTTTTACTTCTATTTTTTCTTAAATTTACTGTATTTTCAATTATGATGGCAAGAGTTAAAATAGTTTTTATGATATTTGACTCTGCTCAACATGGCCTTGATTCAACGGACTTGTTGACTGAAGAATATGTACCGCCATCTTGGTTTTGTTTTGAATCACGAATTTGTTATGGACAATGAAAATTGGTTAGCTTGCTTTTTGGATAAACAAAACAAATGAACAATATTAAAATGATACATAAAATAAAACATATCAAAAACCCTTTATACATTAAAATATACTATTTACTCAAAAAGAGCATATTACAGTATATAACCCACCAAAATCCACCCTTATATTTATTGTTAATCCTTATTTATCTGCAAACACAAACTAACCTACCTAAATGGCTCCCAGATTAAAACCCAAAAGGGGACCCTCGCGTTGTAAGCATATAAAACCACAGGGTGAAGAATGATCAGTGAGAAAAAATTAGTGAGGGGAATATGGTTCTGTATATTATTAAGAGACATTTTGCCACTTTCTCTAAAGGCTCATTTAATATATTTTAATAATTCTTACTAATTATTAAGAGATTACATACCTATATAGATGGTCCAAGAATACTATCTATAAAGTTCGACTCGAGACAGGTAGAAGTCCCCTAAGTTTAAAAGTAATAACACAGATAATGAACTACTGGTCCAAACTGTCATTGATGTTAATATGATAGCTAGCCAATATAGATGTAAAAATGAGTTCAATAGTTCAAACGAAAATGGAATATTGAGACATAAAGGCGATATTCTTCAAAAGATCCTGAACCAAAATTTCTCAACTGACATCAATAGAGCATTGAACTCAAACATTAACCCCATATACCGATCACTCTGCAGTTTTAACCTACTCAAACCTGAAGCATAGCTAACATATAGGCTAAATTAAAAAAAAATAAGGTGCATCAGCCAACTAAGAGTAGGAAACCCGGAGCACATCAAACTATACCACAGAAGTAAAACGATCACTTTCAAGGCAAATGGACTCTATTCCATTCTGCAAAAGCTATTTCAATAATAGTTGGTACCACATCCTCCTATATTGTCACACTTATAAAGAAAATAGAAAATATATCTTAACGCCACCCATATCCGTATCTTGTGACCTACAAAACATTGAAAATATATTGAACATTGATAGTGAAGCCAAATTGAACAGACTCTATATTTATATTGTAACAATATGTAATAAGTTTGATTTTGTAAGTGGCATATAAATAGTAGTATGTAAGTAGTTTTCGAAGCCAATTAATATCTTTACTTACATTACAGTTTCGTTTATTTAAAATAATTCTCATTATTTTAAGTTTAATATAATGGAGTAATGAATATTATGTTATTAGTTTTGAATTATCCAGTTTGTTTTATCTTTTGTTTATTGTTTTAGTAATGGAGCACTAGACTCAGGTTTTGTTTTATTATTGTACATTGTGTTATGAATTTGTACAAGACTTTGTCTTTCAAAAATAAAATAAAATCCAATCTAATCTAATCTAATAATTATTAGGAGATGGTTATAGTAATATGAGTAAAAATCTAAGTTTTGTTGGGTTCAAAGAGATGCAGGAGGCCAGTCTGTTGTTTAGACCTAATTCTTCCATCTATATAGCTGGCGCCACTAGGCATATAAATCTAATACCTACGGTAACTTATACTATATTTATGTCTAGTCAAAATATTTCCTTATTGTAATTTGAGTCCCTACTTGTTAATATTACAAATTATTTATTTACAGCTTCTAGCAAAAATAAATATATAAAATATTGTCATTCATAATGGATGGAAATAACCAGCTTGATAGGGTTCAGTGCTTGAAGCATAAACTCCAAAATATTACGAGGGGAGGGATTCGTCAGGTTAAGGTCGCTTTGTGTCGTAACGGTGGTGGACAATGATGCCTTCATCAATTTTGAGGAGGATTATGATGAATGCAGAGCTCTATAGGCTGAATATAGGTGAACGTAGGAAAAACTGGATTCCGTGTTCAAAGCCCAGAGGGCTTCTGCAATACCAACCGATTGGGAGACAGACTATGATATGTTATGGAGCGAGCTGCATCAGGCCGAGTTGCGATACAGAAAGATTAAAACTAAGCGCTGTACCACTTCTCAAGAGGCCAAGACAGTTATAGATACTATGACATGGGCCATCTGTAGCTCAGGTGGTTGAGGTGCAGGTCTTAGCAATCTGACAATCCGTCCTAGGACTGTTCTACTGTTTGAATCCGGCCTAGGGGGTGGACTTTTCCATTTTGTCCCATGAAATGAAAAACTTGATCCCCTACCATGGATAGAGCAGGTTGGTCACCTCTAGATACTCTCCGCTGATGGCACTTATCCCAAGTCAAGCGATTTCATGGGCCACACATGTGGCACAACCAGCCCTTGTTCTGAAGCACTCATGGGCACTGCATGTGCCATATTGAGCGGGTCCATACATTTTGCGTCAGCATCCTTGTTACTGCACTCCGGGAGCCAGTACACATTCGTTACAGTGGCTCAACCTGGATGAAGGAAGTAGTGAGAATACACCCAAATGCGACTGCTGCAGCATAATGTCCGTAACAGATAAGCCATAATACATAATTTCCATAATACAAGACCTACCAACAAAATCTCTCCTTGTATACCATAAAATTAATTATTGACCATTAACACACTAATCCTGCCTGCCTATTCAGGTATTAAATTAGGCTATTGAAAATATAAGAATATTAACCCCTTGGCTAAATTATGTCTCTTAAACCCCATTTCCCTCACTATTTTTAAAGAGCATTAAAGAGCTTCTGGATTAAAACACGAAACGGGTACCTGACCCTGTAACCAAGCTCCGTTTCCTGTTCATTAATCATAAGGATATGAGGAGCTATAACAAGCCAAACAAATAATAAATAAAATAAAAATCACAACATAGCTTTAAATAATCTCACTTCATCAGACCAAATTAGAAATAATTATTTTAAAAAATATAGATTCAATTGAATTAATTTTTCAGAGAAATACTGATTGTGAACTTGCCCGTTCGGTCTTCCAGGAACAGGAGCCACTAGTCAGATTAGCAAGATTATGCTATATACGACTCTATGAAAAGTTAAATTAATAAATTATTTGTGACTTTATATTTATTATGAAAAGTTTATCTCTTCAAAAAAGGTCAACTGAAATATATACATTTAAAAATATAAATACTATAATCAAAAAGTAAATATAGAATTAGGAGATATAAAGGAATAGAATATTGATCTATGAATAAATTTAATACCCATAAAATGTAAGAACACTAATAAATTCCCGACTCTAACATACCTATTATAGGTGAAGGAAATATACCAAGAGCATGGGTATTATCAACCCATTTTAATTGAAATCCTCTATTAACATATGGAGAAAAGGTGGCATATAAGTCCTGAGTTTTAAATTCTTCAGGGAAACCATATATTTCTATGATGGAACTGTCATTACTATCTTTTTCTTCAATATTTTCTTCATCTTCATTGACATGAGTCTTTTTCATTATAGTAATACTTCCAGAAACCTCCTGAAATATAAAATAAAATAGAAAAAGAACATAAATATAGAATAAACGAATACAAGATGAATTAAATTAATTTTGGTTAATTACTTTCAATAATAAAAATATGTAATCAACCAAGAAAGACAAACTTTTAATCTTACTCCTTGAAAATTTGAGATTTTACGTTTAAAAATACATAAAACCAAAAATTAAATAAAAAAAAAAAAAACCTGTTCATCCAGTATTCACGGTTTTTGCCCCATACCACTAAGCCAATTTCTTTTAGATTTGTCACAGAAGTCATAGATCACCCCAAGATGATTCTTAGAACTTAATATTACCAACAGCCACTCTGTTTCAAAACAGGGACTTATCAAAAGTTTCATGTGTCCATTTATAGAGGGAAGATATGTTGTAAAAAGAAAGATGGTCCGGGTGCAGGATAAATAACTCAAATAGTAAATAAACTATTTACTATTTGAGTTATTTTGACCGCACACAGACCATCTTCCTTTTATTAATAACACATGGTCAATCAATGATCTTCAAAAATATATTTAGTCTTGGAATCCTTATACGAAAGCCTAATAAAAGTTCAACTCCAATAATTACATATATAAATAAAACTTAAGAAATAATAAATCATAATTTGCAGCATTTTCAAAGTAAATATTTCAAAAATGTAATGAGAGTTGCAATAATAATAAGAAACTTTCTAATCTCATTATTTAAAATCATAATTACAAACATATTTTCAAACTGTTAAAATAATAATTAAACTAAAAATATTTACTGGTTATTTTTAACTTCCAAATATACCTGATTGATTGTACAAAATATAAAATAGTATTAAGTTATAATATAAGTTTTTTCACCTCATCATATCCAAAAATTAATACAAACAACTTACAAGAAAAGAAAATCTAGATATGATCTGTATAATGCAAAGCAATAGAAAATTATGAGGTGTAGATAGTTGACCATATATTAATGATTGGAGAAGTTTGTCAGGGGGTGCAGTCAGCAAAGAACAACATAAGTAAACAAAACAACATTTATTTATTTTATACCGACGTTTCGACCTGAGTTTCAGGTCTACATCAGGGGTATAGAACAAAAGAGATAACAACAACATTTAGAGAAACATAAAATTGAAAAGGAATAGTATACAAACAAATTTAGAATTATACAAAATATTGAATTGAATCATAGATGATAAAAAATTGATAACTGATAATTGAATAGTAAAAAAAATTTATTGATAATTAGATGGTAGTAGATTGAAAACATTGAAAGATGAAATATAATATCATGTAGAGGCGTAGATAGTTGACCGTAGATTAATGATTGGAGAAGTTTGTCGGGGGGGTGTGGTCAGCAAAGAACAACATAAATAAACAAAAAATATTTATTTATTTCATGCCGACGTTTCGACCTGAGTTTCAGGTCCTCATCAGGGGTTATGATGTAGAAGGTAGGGCTAAAAACAGTTTTTAGGGCTACCTTCTACGCCACAACCCCTGAAGAAGACCTAAAACTCAGGTCGAAACGTCAGCATAAAATAAATAAATATTGCTTTGTTTATTTATGCTGCTCTTTGCCGACCGCACCCCCCAACAAACTTCCCCAATCATAATATCATGTAGGTAAGAAGATATGTATAATATAAGATATGCAAGCAGTGTCTAAAAAACTGAAAAAACAAGTACTGAATCTACAAATTGAACAATATGACAGAAAATGAAATATAGTAAGTGACTTATATCTGAATTACAGTGTGAGAATTAACTCATAAACCTATACCTAAAAACATAAATATATATATGTGTGTGTGTATATTGTAATAATTTTAAAAATATTAAAAAATAAAATAAAAAAAAATCTGGCTCGTTTTATAAACTTTTCTCAAATATAAGAGATACTTGGGTTCAAATTAATAACTTTAATATCAAATAGATAATATAATTTTATTATATAAAAAAGAAACTCTTAATCTCAGGGCGGGTTACTAGCAATCAGAATACAAACACTTTTATTATTAACTTAATTAAATTAATATCTCTGTTACAATTTGATTTAAATTTAGTTATAACCAAACTAACCAAGCTCTACGATCTTCTTTTCGTTGATTCCTGGTGTCTTCTTTTTTCTTTTGTTCTGGCGTCCAAAATGGCTTCCTCTTCTTGCTGGACAGAAATTGATGAGGACCTCCTCATCATCATCAAGACATCCTTTCTCTTCTCTCTTCACACGACTGTTCCCTCCAAAAACAAAACCTGCCTTGAGGTTACATGTAAACATCGATTGTCGCACAACAGTTAAGGATTTTTCCAAATGATTTATTTTCTGAAGATTATTCATTTGCACTATTTCTTGATTTCTATTTTTCCTTTAATTTACTGTATTTTCAATTATGATGGGAAGAGTTAAAATAGTTTTTATGATAT
>NW_027115658.1:0-1186 GCF_000696795.3 Halyomorpha halys | reverse complement strand
ATAGATAAAATAAAATAAATTATGGGTGCTTTAATAAATTAACTATTTGGGAATAGGCTAGGGATAAGTTTTGTTTGTCTGTTGTGTGATTGACTGGGGAAGCTTCTAATTGTATAAAAATGCTTTCGGATAACAATCGTTTGTCGTGGTTAGGGACAGAGGCTAGTATGGAGGTATTGTCAAAATCAACAAAAGAATGTTTGAGTGTTAAGCTATGTTCAGATAATTTTGAAGCCGTGAAGTTACGGGAGGAGATGGAATATTTGTGCTGGGTTATGCGGTCTTTAAGCAAATTTTTTGTTTTGCCAATGTAGGATGCATTACAATTAGAAGTGGAACAGCGGATATGATACACAACATGGGAACGGTATTGGATCTTTAAGATTGGAGTAAATAAAAGACAGTTTGTTATGGGCTTTGAAGGCTAGGCGAGGTTAGGGATGGAAGAATGTAATTGTTTATGAATATTATCTATAATAATGGGGATGTAAGGTAATGATCTGTATAGGGGGATGGAAAAAGATTGTAGAGAATTTTGTGGGGTACAGAATAGATGGGGTACAGTTTTTATAAGTGTAAATGAGTTTGTCGATAATTTTAGGGGGGAAGTTGTTGTTTAAGAGAATATGTTTAATGCGGAGATAGTTATCATGATATTGGGAATCAGAGAGGGAAAGACCACGATGAATAAGATTTTTGGCTGTGTTTAGTTTTTGATGGTAAGGATGTTGGGAGTGATAATATAGAAGTCTTCCTGAGTAAGTTGGTTTTGTGTACCAATCAGTGGATATAGTGTTTTTGGTGTTTTTTATGATGAGGAGGTCAAGAAATGGTAGCGAATTGTTTGTTTCTGATTCTACTATAAAACGTAAGCGAGGATGGTAGGAGTTGAAAGGAAGTAAGATATCGGTGATTTTATTAGGATTCAGTATTAAGAGGAGGTCGTCAACATATTTTTTAATAAAAATTATGTCATTGGAAAACTGTGGAATAAAGGAGATGAGTAAATCGTTAAGTATGATATTGGAAAGATCGGGGGCTAGAGAATTACCCATAGCCAAGACTGAAAGTTGTTTAAAAAATTGACCCTGAAATGTGAGCCAACGAAGTTGGAGAGACTTGAGGTAAGAAGAAAGGTCTAAGGAAGTATACGGTTATTTTATTTTATCTATTATTATTATATTTT
>NW_027115657.1:0-6271 GCF_000696795.3 Halyomorpha halys | reverse complement strand
ATATATATATAGAGAGAGAGAGAGAGAGAGAGAGAGAGAATGAGCTCTGATTAAGAACCATTAAACTTCGCAGAAGCAGGCCTGGAGTTGACACAAAAGAAGACTACAGCTAAACAATGATGTCCAAGGTGGACAAAGAAAGAAGACAGACCTCGCAAGAAACAGAGAGCCATGAATTATTGACTTAGCAACTAATATCAACCTACAGACAGATGATTTCATCCAAAAAACACATTTTATCAAGTATAATAATTATAGAATGACTTAATTATATAACGACTTAAGGACAAGGAGGAGAAATCGGTTTTAACATGTTTCATTCAGTTTGTTAAAAGAGTATTTTTGATTGATAAATTCTTGAACAGGTAAGAATGAAAATTACTTCATTTGTTGGTGTTATTTCCAGTAATTTTTATAAACATTAATTTGACTTTGTGTTTTTAATAATTATATAATTTAGGTGTAAATGACCATTGTGGTAGCAGCACCATGTAATGTAAAAGATAAAGACTTATTCTTTTCAAAGAACAGATTACAGATAAAGTAAAATTACGATTATTTCAATTCAACTTCAAAAAGAATTTTGGGAATTAGTAATGTATAATACTTATGAATTCATATAACCTGTTATCATGATAGATGTCAGAAATACCTATTTGGTCTTGTGATAGGCAGGTGAAAATTTTTCAAAAATCGTTATTCTGTCAGACTGGTGGAATACTGGTATCAGGTAATACTCATTAGTTCAGCCATGTCTTAAAACCAATTCTTCTGTAAGGATTGAGGCCTCTGACCTCTACTTGTCTTCCTAAGATAACACTTTCCAATAAATCTCTTTGAATTTCAACATGATAGAGTACTGCTGTTTACAGTTTTGAGGGACAAGAAACATGATCAACAAATTTATTAGGATCATAAAGACTTCTAATGATGTAATAATTTTTTTCCTCATCATTGAATAACAATTAAAGAATAAGCACTAAAGGTCTTGAAATTTAAGGAAACAGAAGGGACACTCAAGGAATATGTCAAATGTAAGCATTTGATGAAGTACCACAATGAGGTAGCATTGAGCACCTCCTCACCAAATGTTTTAACTCTCAAAAAGCTGTTATAGCCACAATTATTTTTATATTATATAACTTACTGTATTGCTTACCTCTATACTTTTAGTTTGGTTAGGAATGTTGACCAAATTTATATTTGAGCAGTCTGCACCCAGCATTCTAAACACAGTGGTAAGACGGCACCGTCCTTCAGGTGGTGATCTCCCGCCATGAGTATTGACCAGGAACATCAAAATTGCAAAACCTAGAACAAAAAATGATCATTTTAATAGGAGAAAATGGGTCTGAGCCAAAAATTAAAAATAATTTTGTTTGTATTAATACACAATGTTAAAACATTTTTATAATTCATTAGTCAGTATAAAAAAGAATATCATGGTTTATTTTAATACAACTATAAATTGGACTATAAGTAATAACTAATCCTGACAATCGACAAGATTTTATTTTATTTATGTAACTCATCAATCAGCCCTAAATTGAAAAGAATGTAGTAAAGTGGATTTGATATGAAAAGCTGTAACTTCTTTGATGGTTAGAAAATACATTTTAGCTCCAAATTTGAGATTTACTGATTCATTCATTACAATGCATCAATATTTCAAAATCTTCAATGCCTGACATCACCTCTAAGGTCATGGTGCCTTGATAGCAAAATATTTTAACATTATGATTAACATTCAATGAACGATTTGTAAATTTAGTCTTCAAAAAAAAAAAAAAAATACATAGAGAATAGTGGAACTTCAATTGTAGTTTTAAAATATTAAAAACGAATGTCCTTCAATGAAGAGTCATTGCAATCGAAATATCCCTTTTTTTATAACTTAGAAAAGTGACTAATTAAAAAAATGTTAAGTTTTTGAAGGTTTACGATTCCTCGGAAAAATTTTTTTATGGATTCTTTTAATAATAAGGAGTATTACTAGAGTTTAACTCCAGCAGCGGATAAGCGTCCCTACTCTTGGAATGCAAAAAATTTTTTTTCTTTTATAATAGATAATTTATATATAATAAAAACAAGTCTTGTTTTATTACAAATACAACAGACGTTTTAATTATTATGTGTTTAATTCGAAATGTATTTTGAAATTTGCATTATTTAAACTATACTTATTAAAACCGACATTTTCGATGAGGTGTATAAATTTCATCTGGCACAAAGGTGTGCCCCTCCCCCTGGGAAAATTCCTGGATAGGCTATTGCTGAAGTTCCTAAAATATGGAATTTCATTTAAATTTAATATAATATAAGTTACTCTAAGCAGTACTTTTATAAAAGATTAAATAAAGATTTTTATCTTCTCAGAAATCTAAAATATTAGATTATAGAATAGTTACGGTTGATTTCTTCTTCTTTTTTCCAACGTGCAGAATTCACAGAGTATATATCACATTTTACAATTACTAGTAAACGTTATTATTGAATAGTCACATTAATGAAAATAAATCAAAATACGTGAAAGAGATCTTAGCGGTTGTAGCTAATTTTTAATTCTTACTTTCTGAGAAAAAAAATTAATTACCTAACGAGTTAGAGAGTGGGATTTGACTAATGCAGGAACATGTTTCATCCCGAAAAGAAAAGAAAACTTTTTTTCCAGATTAGCTCCAGTTTTCATTTGGGAAAGAGTAACAGATGTGGACGTTATTTAATTAAAATGGCATAGTATTTTATTCTTCGGAATATTCGAATTCTTATTAGATGAATGGTATGTTTGTTAAGTCGTTCTTTAATAAATGATATATTAATGTATATATTTTTGGCAAAATGATTGTAATAAAACGGTTGATCAATTAGAGAGAATATTATCGCAGATATATAATTTAAACTAATATTTAATAAACCTCGATAGTTAATTAACCTAGTAATTGAATAAAAGATGTAAAATATGGAAAGGGGACAGAAAATGACTCAGACCATTATCAAGAAATTCAATTTTCCAAGCTTGATTAGTACCCCCTCCAACGTTGTCAATTTGCTCCACCTGAATGACCTCAGAGGGAAATTGGAGAGAGTAATGTTTGAAAGTTCTAGCAAAACTTAAAACATTTCTGCCAACGAACCCATGGAGCTGACAGGTAGTTGATAGCTGTTAGACAGATAATGCCACAATGTATTAAAAAAAAATTAAATAGATATATAAATATAGGTTAGATATAAAAAGATTAACTTAAAGACCTTTAAGACATTTTCGTCGATAAAATTAATACTTTAATAAAACGGGACAAAAATGGCATTATACACTCTTCACTCTAAATTATTCTTTCTAGCTTTCAGATACATGAGCATCACAGTCAATTAATAAAATTTAACGTACCTTTACACTAATTATTTTAACAATATTTTTTTTACTGAGAAACCGTAAGTTATTGTTGGATCTAAAAAAAGATTGTAGTATTAAAGATTTATAATATTTTAAGAAATTGTTCAAAACATTGAATAATGATAAATGAACTCTCTGTATATTGTCATTATATCAACAGTTGGATTTGAAGTACTTCTCATAAAGCTTAATAAATAATTCAATCCTTGAAAAGTAGCATTTTTGTTTATTCCGAAATATCACTCATAACCACTAGGAAGAATAAGCAAAGTCAGGAAAAACAATTTCACTTACATCAGTTGCTTCAAAGGCAATTTAGAGCTTTTGTAAAATTTTCTTCGCTCTGATGAATCGTAAAAATCCAAATATCCAGGTTGAAGAACAAACACAAATACCAATTTAAATTTTTTCCAAACCATCTCGAAAAATGTCGTTGCCACTTTCATAACTGACCATAAGTAATTTGAAAGCGAAAAAATTTAAATATTTACGTACATTATATGCATTAGTTATAGTTTTATTTATAATTTTTGCCCAGCTCTGATGTATACATATATAAATTACACAGAATTGTTTTCTCATAAATATTTTTTTAGGTTAATAAACTTCCAATTGAATGTAATTTATATTAAATTATCATATTATAGTACAACGTTTCGGGACCACTGTCCCATATTCATGTACTTTAAAGCTCACAATTTTTCATAATTTGAAATTCATATAGGAAATCATGTCACATCTTTACACTATTCTCACTTTTCTACCATTACTTATTTGTGCATTCTTCACTCCTCCGAGAAGTAATATAAATTACATTCAATTGGAAGTTTATTAACCTCAAAACATTTTTATGAATTGACTTACCAGACTCCCTAAAGAGAAAAACCAGAATAGAATTTTTTTCAAATACTTATTACTTTGTAACTTCTCCAGGCGTTCGTAAAAGTACTACAGGTCCTCTTCTCTCCAGATATACCAACTACTAATGTGCAACCCCTGCTTAATTATCCCGCGGTATTGAATTAATCACTTAAATGTACATATATAGAAACAGTTATAAACGTTATCTATTTAGAAAAATGGCAAGTTCTTACTTCTTCACTTTTGGGATGAAATCTTTTTCATTCTAAAAATAATAATGAAATCTAATTGTAAACTAAACAACTAGGAGTTATAATCTTTTTCGATTTACTGATAACCAAACATTAGCGGAGGCTAAGACTGACCTGCGATAGGAATTTGACCTAGGACTTTCATGGAAGGAAAAAAGGTCAGAATTAATACATGAAAACAGTGAATTCACGTTTAGATTACAAATCAAAATTCTAGATGCATAAAAGACAAATGTTATTGGAATGAACAAGAGAATTGAGGTACCTAAAAATCTAACCTCAACATAATTTCAAAGGTTTGAAATATAGTTGCATAGGCACCTCCATACGTCAGGAAAACATATTGAAACATTTTGGCACTCCAACAATTTAATATTTTATATACAACAATCAAAAAAACAAATACTATCAATGTTAAAAGAATCTTCACAAAGAATACCCAACTATACATAGAACAAAGCTTACACTTCGGCTGACACACATCTATTAAATGAGTGAGTAAAAAATAAATAAATAATATGTCTATATATATTATAGACAGAAAGCTGTCGTTAAATAGACGAGCCTTAGCTTTATTATAAAGTTTATATCGCACACAAACCTATTTTAAACTATTAGTAAAAATAAGTATGTATATACGTAAAAATATTTTTTAAAAATAATAATGAGGGTGCAGGATATAAATGTAAATAACCACATCTCCTTATAAATTACTAAATTGTAGAGTGAAAGTGACACTAAATTCATTATAATAAAAAGCAGAACAAAATAAAGATCCTAGTACGGATGAGCGACGGAAGGGTGTAGAAAGAAATGAAAATCTGTAACCAACGTACTAGACGATCAAATTCATTTTGCGATATGATACAGTACTTATGTGGATTTAATAATCTGTTAATTTATATAGTAATAAAAACAAATGATAGCATAACTCAGCTATTAAGCCGCAATATAACTTACTTGGTCTAAATGCCCATTTTTGATTAATGGATACTGCAAATTTTCACTTTTGATTGAACAAACCAATATGGAATAAAGATAATAATCTCATTTGCTTTTGAAAAAATAAATATATGCATATATCATAGGAAAGTACCTGGTTCAATTACAGGACGAATTTTCGGGTTTCCTAAAAAAGTTTGAGCCTAAAGCTAACGTTTTTATTTACGTGATGTCTGTAATAACAAAAATACAAAAGGAGATATAAAAAATGCGACAGGTGGCAACAATATACGAGCATTGTGTGGTGGTAAGCTGAAGTTATTCGTCCAGTTTGCTTATCTCAGCCCTGCTCTAGAATTCATGGATATATCTCTTTAATCTGGACCGCAACCACTGTTGGCAATGGCAATGGAACTACTGGCGTAGTTAATCCTGTTTCCCTCGAAATTAGAATCTGATGTAATATTTTACAGTTGCGGTCTGGAGTTGAATTAGCTTACTGGTTATGGACTCCATTGAGGTTGAGTCCTAACCAATATTTCAACAGTAACTACTTCCAGAGTCAGTTGGGGCACGAAACAGAAAAGGTTCGAAAGGGTAAGTTATTTTATAATAAATGAACAAGACATACTCATACTGAAACTAAATCAAAGTTTAATACTAATTGTAAATATTATTTTAAGTTTGATTGCCAAAGTAATAACTACGAGTATTTTAAAACTTTTTTTTGTTTTTCTCTTGCCATATTTTTAGGGAGGACTAGGCATAAGCCAGAGTCTCTCTCTCTCTCTCTCTCTCTCTCTCTCTCTCTCTCTCTCTCTCT
>NW_027115656.1:0-1390 GCF_000696795.3 Halyomorpha halys | reverse complement strand
CAGAATAACATTGATGGGGTCCAACTAATATTAATATATCGGTATGCTATCACCGATTTTAGTAGTCAGCAGGATCAACTATAGATTGCATACCTCAAATAACACCTTATACATATAAAGTAGAATATAGATGGAAATTAATTTAAGAAGCTGCAATCAACGATAATTCACAAAATTTTTAGAAAAATATATGCTTTTGGATTTTGTTCTTAATGATTTTCCTTGTATTATCTGGCCATCTTAGCTGGAAATTCTTTCTAATACCTGATTAATAAACTAATACATGGATTTAAGAATATGAAGAAATAAAGATTAAATTATTTTTTAACAACTAGTACTACCTACAAATTATTTATTATTTATACCTTTTAAAAATTATTCAGTTAATTATTTATTATAAAAAGGGTGCAAATCTTCACTTATAAAAATCACATTACCATTGACAGTCTGAACTAAATAACTGATAATTCCCTAAACAACATTTATACCTTCTGATATATTCCACATCCTCTTTTCTTTTGGCATGCTATCATTGGTAGTTTAAGTTAAAAATTCATTTTATATGCCATACAGGCAATGACATATTTTTGCCATCTGTTAAATTAAGACTTCATGACTACAGTTGAAATATTTGACTACAAAATGTCTCAGAACACAACAAAAACAGGCTTAAATGTCTCTTCCAAGTGACATATAGTTAGTTGTCTGTGCCAAATGAATGAAGACTAAAATCCAGTTATTTTAAGGCAGTCCACTGGACATCCTTCTCCAAGAATACTGTTATACTAGACTGTTATAGATGAATCACATCTCCAGAATTAAATAATAATTCTTCCATGAAGGCGCTGGCTCGGGATTGTGAATGCTTGGCTGAATCAATTCAAGGCACCTCTTAAGGTAAAAGGAAGATAAAGAAGCAACAAATGATAGTGTTGACAGTGAGAAGCGGTAACAATTACTGAAAACTTGGAATACTCAGAAAGTTGGTTCAATTAGTGATGAAGACAATGCAGGGGAAGGAAAAAGGTAGAGCTACATGTTGAAACAGACATTTATAAATTTAAGACCGAGACAAGGGCAGAGGTGCACAACCCAAGGCACACATGCCAATCACAATGTGGAATGCTGGGTGTTCAGAATTATTACAGCCACTCATAATATGGAATGCTAGGTGTTCAGAATTATTACAGCCACTCACAATGTGGAATGCTGGGTGTTCAGAATTATCACAAGGCATATCAGTTGATTTCTAACATTTTTAATTCTTACTTTGTTTTATCAAGTTTTGTTGGGATGAAACAGTTCATTAGACTTGCTTCAGGCCTGTTAAATATAGGTAATAAAATTATTATCTTATAAAAACAATTATTGTAAAAATGGCAGGGTATAG
>NW_027115655.1:10491-11014 GCF_000696795.3 Halyomorpha halys | reverse complement strand
GCGAGGAATATTTCTAATTTTATGTTCAATAAAAGATTACTCTAATTTGTAATGTTTTTCCTCCCAAACACATGCTATATTATAAGAATAATAGTTGGCATCAATTATTGATGTTTACAAAGAGTGCATTTACTATAGGAAATCTGGTATATTGTGTTTTATAAATTTTACCCAATTAAAAAACCATTAGTCGATAAAAACATAATTTTTCACCATTTAAACCTAATCTCTCAATAATAATAAATCATGTTTTTTGTTTAAAAACATGATTTTTAGAAAACTAAAAATCAGAGTTGATTACTATAGGTATGGGAAATGCTCAGTATTTCATCCTCTTAGTTATGAGCTATAATTATATATATAAGTTGTAGCTTGATGCTACACTGAGTTAGGAAGGTAAAAAGTGGAAAATATAGTTCTAAAAACATATTCTCTAGAACAAATTTAGTAATGTAATCTTAATATAAACAATTAATAGATTTTCTGCAAGATAAACTACTTTTAAAAATGATAAACTCACCAT
>NW_027115655.1:4190-4441 GCF_000696795.3 Halyomorpha halys | reverse complement strand
GAGAGTATGAGATTATAGTAGTGCAATAAGCGACGCAGTGATGATCCAATTGATTGAGTTGAATTTAAATATTTTAATAACTAAAAATCGGTGTTTATTACTATAGGTGAGGGAAATATTCAGTATTTCATCCTATTAGTAATGAGCTGTAATTCAAAGTTGTATCGTGATGGTACACTGAGTTAAAGCGGCAAAAAGTGAAAAATATAGCACCAAAAACCAGGGCAAATTTAGTGATGTAAACATAATCT
>NW_027115655.1:0-308 GCF_000696795.3 Halyomorpha halys | reverse complement strand
AGAATGAACTCCCATATAATAAAAATAGAATAAAGACAATGATGTTCTTAATTTTAACATCTTAAAATACATTATATTTGTCTCAGCAATTTATAATTTATTGTTTACTTATTCTTATTACTTTTTAGTAACCCTACAATAACCACATATCACTTTCTGTATATTTCCTATGCAATCCCAATAGTGGAGTTTTTAACCTGAGAATAAGTCAATTAATTTGCAGTAAATATAGCATACAAGTAGACAATGTCATCTAGAAGTTAATAGTTCATGTAGCAATTAAGATTAAATAGTTGGTTGTTCTTATA
>NW_027115654.1:759021-759205 GCF_000696795.3 Halyomorpha halys | reverse complement strand
AATGGTTCAAGCCTATTACCGCCTCCCCTCTCTACCTCACAAGTGCCACCTAAGGTGATTAATCTACACTGACATACTTGAATCCGGTGTGCTCTCTCTCCACTACACTACTTCTCCACAGCGTCTCGGCTCATGATAGTACTGGAACTACCAGTGTCTACCAGACACCTCACCCCTGCAATCT
>NW_027115654.1:739760-757341 GCF_000696795.3 Halyomorpha halys | reverse complement strand
TGACCGTATGCTACTAACGTTTTCACTGCTTTCAACGAAAACATGATCAGTGCATGGACTAACTTATCATTTGCGAAAATTAGCGATTTTCTTTCTGAAATCAGCTCTAATAATACTTAAAGTTCTACTTTACTTTTCCTACCAATTCGCTTCATTTTCACAACTACTTCACCTCCCTTGACACACAAAATGACATATATTTCATTTACCTCAAACATGAAGGATACATTTCTCACCCTTTTTCCTTACCACCCCACTCCTGTAGTATAAGTTTCAACTCGAAATTCGAGTAATGTCGTTTCGAAGTAAACAGAACTAGTATTGCTTGAATGATAATCCTATATACTTTTATTACAGCCGTAAAATTTACTCACACTAGTACTTTAAATAGTGACATTATTATTTAAAATATATCAGAATTAAATCACTACAGGTACTTTTTAATTTCTTAAAATCATTTATTAAAACTATGAAAATTTGTCGAACAAGACATAAAACGACTGAAATCGCACCTTATTTAATATAAACGAATAATTTGAATCAGAAATAATTTATACTAAAACGCAATTATTGATTGTAAGGTTCCAATATCTACTTTTAAATAGAAGACAGATTTCATCCTTAGGTATTAATCTTTAATACCTTGAGATTAATAGGTGAATTAAAAAACCTGACGTAACGAAGTTTTGTTTAAACAAGCTGATAAAACCTTCCGTTCATTTATCAAAATAAAAATATATAGTCAAACCAGATGATGATTTTTATCTTGTGTTTATTTCTTATGCATTTTGTGTACAAAGTTTCCGGAGAGGTACAACATTTTAATTACAACATTACTGAGATATGTGAAAACTTACAGACTCTTTATGAAGTCATTTATCCAGTGGTGAATATGGAATTGGACCTCGATTTCGGACGGAATAGCCATAATTTCTATCTGTATGGGAATGGAACTGTGAGTGACTTAAAAATTAATTTTAGTGACTTAAAAAAAGTTATATAGTTGGAATATTATCAACTAAAAAAATATAAAATGAAGTGACAAAGAATTTAAAAGTCCTAATAAGACTTAAGATAAATTCCTTGATTCCTATTACATAAATGATTTTGTATTAGCTATGTGAAATGATTTTTTGGGAGGATATTTTCTATAATACATTATATAATTTTAAAAATAATTTGAGAAAAATAAATTCAATATATATATTTCATTATTCTACTATTCATTGTATGATAGTTTAGCAATATTTATTCATTTCCATACAACAATCACAATTAATACGTTATCAAAACACCTAAGTTGCCAATATTAACTAATTCAGTACCTCTAAAAAGACTCACAAAAAGCTATTGTTTTAACATCTATCATAATATTATACATATTAAAATAGGCTTCTTATATGATATAATTTATGAAGTTATGGATCATAATAACAATTAAAAATTAAAATGTTCAAATAAGAGTTAAAGTTCAGTTAATGGAGTAATTATACCCTACTCTAATTTTGAAGTATACTAATTAGCACAGTAATGAGTAATTATGACCACTAAGTTTAATTCTTAAAATTTTTAGTATTAAGGTGTAGATAGTTGACCGTAGATTAATGCTTGAAGAAGTTTGTCGGGGGATGCGGTCAGCAAAGAACAACATAAATAAACAAAAATAAATAAATATGGTTTTGTTTATTTATGTTGTTCTTTGCTGACCCCAACCCCCCGACAAACTTCTTCAAGCTTAAAATTTTTAGTATTGAAAAAAGTTTTTTTTTAAGGTATTAAACATGAAGAGCGTTTAATGTCAACTATACCTGAATCTTAATAAAAAAATGGGTTACCTCGTTTAAATCTGCTATTTATTATCTTTCGGCCTAGTAGTAATGATTGCTTTAAGTTGAATGTTACCACGCTTCACGCTTCGATCCCGAGATTTTTGTTTTGTTCTCTTTTATAATTGTGATTTCTATTCCTATATTTAATCTGATTTATTCAAAGTTTATAGAAATTTTCTAAAAATATGTTTTTTATACTTTACATAAAGCTCATTTTGTTTCTATACTTATTAAAAATAAAATGATAAAATAAGGTTTTAAAATTTAAATTTTTTGTTTGTTATACTTAAGAATATTTACTTTTACCATCATACAAGTATTAATTTCGCTTGTATTATCCGATATAACATCGATGGTTGTATTACTTTGAGCTGATAAATAATGCTTTGTTATATTAATAAAATAGAAATCATTGAGTATCCGGTAACACTACATATGATACAGATAAGTGGTACATAATTCGATTGCTTACTTCACAGAGGTGCTAAGTACATTTACACTAACTTTAGAAAAATTACAATTACAGATTCTCTCTTTCAGGAAAATTAATAAAAAAGTTTAATTTTTTTTCATGTTTTACTTACTTCTATGTTAACAAAAAAAATAACTTTAAATATAACTTTTTCTTCAATTTCATGAGACTGGTAATTATTTATTAAATAAATCAAATTGTATCCTTGTATAGTCTCTACACTTTTTATTACATCAATAGTCTAACGTTTCGGTCATTATTGCCATCCTCAAGAACAATCTAAGTATTTAACAGCATATTATTTATTCATTTGTAACATTTATAGCAACAACATTATCACTAATAATATAACATACCTTGAATATGAATTTTCACCTCACATCAAAATTTTAAAGTTGTTTTGCAGGCTATTCTTCCCTGGTCATTGTAATTAATAATTATATTAACAAGGCTATAAGAATAACGGATGATAGTAGGCTGAATAGAGTAAAAAGTATGATATTTAAAATATTTTTGGATAATTTTTACCCCAAAAAATTAATTTATAACATTTGGGATATAAACCCTAAAAATTGCAAAGATAGGATGGAAAAAATAGCAAATAATAAAGCAATTAATAATAAATATTATGGATTAGATTATATAAAGGTTTATCAGACGATATCCAGAGGTCATTTATATATTATGATGTTGAAGAATACTCATTATGTTATAGACCTAACAATAAAATTAAAAATTATTATAGAACTTTAAAGGACAAAATTGAAATCAAAAGTCAATCGGAATTGATATATAAAATTCCATGTTTAAATTGTCCAACTTTTTTAGCTGTGAAACAAAGCAAATGTTGGGGGATAGAATATTTCAACACAGAAGTGATACAAGAAATAATGAAAAGGATTCCAATAAAACAGCATTAGTACAGTATTCAGCTAAAAATCAACATAATTTTGATTTTGATAACACCATAATTTGACATAAAGAAAACAATATGTTCAAAAGAAAAATACTTGAGTCAATTTATATATCAGAAAACATCAATTATACAGTTAATTTTAAAACAGATACAAGGAATTTGAACCAACATTATGTAGAGATTTTAATCAAAAATAAATTTATGAAAAATATTTTTATTATTATTAACAATTAATTTTAATATGAATTTTAATAATTGGAATAAATACTAATTGAGACCAAAATACAATTTGAATTAAATTAAAGACAAGGCTGACCTGAGTGTGTGGAAGGTTATAAATAGTTTGAATATAAGGTAGTGATAGTGTGGATAAATTGAAAATTAAAAGTTTAAAAATTTATGAATTTTTAAAGAATAGATAAACTAAACATAAGCTTAGGTAAGCTTATTAATAATAAATATGACTCACTAATGATTGTCTTTTTACATAGGGTGTGTTTGACTTATAATTAATGACCTGGGCATAATAGCTTGCAAAACAACTTTTAAATTTTGATGTGAGGTGAAAACTTATATTGATGGTATGGTAAATTATTACTGATAATGTTGTTGTTATAAATGTTACAAATGAATATATAATAAGATGTTAAATATTTAGATTGTCCTTAGGGGTGGCCGAAATGGCCGAAACGTTAGACTATTGATATAATAAAAAGTGTTGAGACTATACAAGGATACAATTTGATTTATTTAATAAATAATTACAAGTCTAAAGAAATTGAAGAAAAAATTGTATTTAAAGTTATTTTTTTGTTAACATAGAAATAAGTAAAACATGAGGTGATTGAATATTACACACCATATTCAATCACCGCGTATGATAGTTGAGGATAACTATTTCTTTGATATGATTCCAGATAAGCTAAACAATGTTAATCACTAACTCTTTACTAGCGATGAGACTATACAAGAATACAATTTGATTTATTTAATAAAAAATACTATTTCAGATGTATATTTTAATCCAAGGTTTTATATTACACTAGATATTTTTCAAAACTACATTGGTAGTCTAAGATCTTGCTTCTTAGTTGGAGGTGGCTCAATGTGAAACATATTCAGTGTGGTTCCAGGCTCTCTATCGCTAGGGGGAGAAGAACCTGTCGTTTGCCACTTTAACATAAATACCATTGTTAGTGACTCCCATGTGTTGGTTCATGTCACAGAGGAAGGTACCAGATCTTTTGGATTTTCGTATAGGTGAAGGTTATAACTTCTGTTCAGATAGAATTGGAACAAATTATTAAAACTCATCTGATCAATGCGGGATTTTTCTAATATTTGAACAAACAAAAAAACGTTCGGAAACAACCCACAACAACGGAAGCAATGGTTGATTGGAAACAAGAAGGACTCCATGATGGAAACATGAAGGATTATGTGCAAATTAAAAGGTATAGAATTATCTC
Source organism: Halyomorpha halys (assembly GCF_000696795.3). Classification (NCBI taxonomy): domain Eukaryota; kingdom Metazoa; phylum Arthropoda; class Insecta; order Hemiptera; family Pentatomidae; genus Halyomorpha; species Halyomorpha halys. The sequence goes on along the minus strand of NW_027115654.1, from coordinate 752,655 downwards.
AAATAAAATTAAGCAACATTAATTAGCGAAATTTCTTTAATTCGGGATAATTGATCTGATATCACACTCTTTTCCTAATATTTACCGTAGATCTGTTGTGAATTGAGATACATACTATAATTGCCTAAATTGTCTAGGAGAAGTTGTCATTTTTTTGTTTAAATGCATCAACCATAGGTTTATAATCAGTATATTTTGTTAAATTGCGTCCTTCTAGGTGAAGTTTAAAACATTTTACAGGTAAATACATACTAAGCATTTGTAGACAAGTTATTTGTCATAAGCACTATATTTTTGCTCGGCTTCTCTGAGTTTTTTGGAAAAGAACTCAGAATTGCAATCAGAATCTGCAATCTAGTGTAGAGCACCAGCAACAGCAATATTTGAAGCATCTAAAAATAACGCCAGCTGATAAGTAAGCAATGCGACCTTGGCTAAATCCTTTTTACAAGCTTCGATATTCTTCGACGGTCTACATGGCTTTACTTTTGTCATTTTTCTTAATATTCTTGAGAAAACTGATTAATACTGCTTGGTTTTTTACTGCGTTCTTGATGTGCTATCTGTAAAAGTTCAATAGTCCGAGAAACGCTCGGAGGTCTTGAATTGTCTCCGGTCGTTTGTAATTAATTATTACTTTAACTTTTTCCAGATGAGTTTGTATTCTTGACGCCGAAATTTCAGGTCCAAGAAAAATGATTGCTTCGCTTCCAAATTCAGATTTGCTGATATTGATTGTCAGTCCATACTGCTGTAGGCGCTGGCCTTCAATGTCGCCCTTCATTGTTTCTGCCTTTGGGAATTCCCCTCTTCATTCCATTTACAAGACTGCTTACATTTTTCTGGATAAAATTTAGAGACATATTTATAATGGTAATAAACAAAAATTGTCTCTTACGTTAAACTTTTTACAGCTCCTACTTTGCGACCGTAATCGAGAACGAGATCATAATTGTTTAATTTCTTTTTCCATTTCAGAAATTTTTGTGTAAATTCACTCATGTGATTTCAAGATTACAATCATCTTCCGACTAATTTTAATTATTGACTGCTTCGGCTAATTTTTCGACGGCGTCATTTCCGGCGGAGATTTCCAAAATACTAGTCACAAATTTCAGTAATTTGTCTAACCATAAACTATCCGAGATTTCTGAACCTGCTAAAACTTTCATTTTTATCAACAAATGATTTAAAATCGACTATTCGCAATTCGTTAATCAACCTACGAATTTGGCGGACAGAACTTTCACGGAAATATTTTTCTAAGCCTTGTTTCGCCATATCATACTTATTGTATCTGTTGGCATCCACAGTTTCAATATTTTTGACAATTTTCAAGTCCAACTTTCCTGGCTAAAATATTGCTAGTTTATTGACACAATCAATGGAGGCGGTGGGAACGTTACTAACATCGTCGTCAGGAATGGTCAAGTAAATTTATATATAAGCAAAACATATTTATAATAAAATAAATATTTTTTTATTTCGTAGAACGCCAATTAAGTCTAATAAAATATGCTTCATGTTCTTTTGAATCGGGGTCACCAGTTGTCGGTGTCGAGGAATATAATTAAATGAGGAAACATTAAAACACTTTATATTTTTTGTCAACCTTATATAGAAACTTTTTTTACATTTGCAAAAGTCATATGAAGAAATTTAACAATTATATCATATGCTAATGAGGTATAGATAGTTGACCGTAGATTAATGATTGGAGAAGTTTGTCGGGGGATGCAGTCAGCAAAGAACAACATAAATAAACAAAACCATATTTATTTATTTTATGCCGACATTTCGAGCTGAGTTTCAGGTCTTCATCAGGGCTATAGAACAAAAGAGATAACAAAAACATTTAGAAATTTCTCTACTTATTTCAGTTTTTTAGACACTACTTGCATATGTTATATTATACATATCTTCTTACCTACATGATATTATATTTCATCCTTCACTGTGTTTTCAATCTACTACCATCTAATTTCAGGATTATCAATCATTTTATTTTATTTTTTTACTATTCAATTATCGGTTATCAATTTTTTTATCATTTATGATTCAATTCAATATTTTGTATAATTCCAAATTTGTTTGTGTACTATTCCTTTTAAATTTTATGTTTCTCTAAATGTTGTTGTTATCTCTTTTGTTCTATAGCCCTGATAAAGACCTGAAACTCAGGTTGAAACGTCGGCATAAAATAAATAAATATGGTTCTGTTGATTTATGTTGTTCTTTGCTGACCGCACCCCCCGACAAACTTCTCTGATTATTATCATTGACAAAAAGATGATAACACACGATTTAAATGATTAAATAGATAAATGATTAGATACTAAACGTGTACCAATAGGAATAATGATCGTATTAGTAGAACAATGTTTATTAATTAAGTTTTAATGTTTACCACCAAATTACCCAACGAAATACCAACAAATATTAAAACCTTTTTCCTTCCAAAAAGCAATCGCATAATTAAATCAAATGGTCGAGAGGTTTCAAATTAGTTTATAACACTTACTATGCCATCACATAGGTAAAAAGAAAAACAGAAAAAGGTGAGAGAAAACAGTAAAATTATGAAAAATAAAGAAAATAATAATAGGATTTCTGTACTAAATCTGCCATAGCACGACTAACTAACGTTCCTGGAGGGTGCAAGTGTTAAAAGAAAAACATTTTCAATCAGTAATTTATAACGGGACACTTTTTATAAGTTACAGATTTGGCCTCATACTAACCAATAAAAGGAATTAAAATAATTTATCATTGAAATCACTTTACAGCGGTAAATTTCATTTTTTTTTTTTAGTTCGAATGATAAAATAAATATTTGGACTAAACCAAATGTCAATTGGTAAATAAATAATTATTATTAAACAATAGCACTTCATCATCTCTGCTTCATGGTAATGGAAAGGGAATGGTAAAGAATTAAGTAATATAAAGATTCTGTAAAATTTATATCTTGCATTGAATTTACTAATACTCATCCGGAATATGCAATAAAACAAATATACACTTGTAATGTCAAAGTTTAGATAAAAATGTACTTTTACGATATATAGGTAAAGTTGTTTTACAAAAGTTATCAATTGAATTCCTAAAATCTCAGAACTTATGTATAAACCGTGTTTGTGCGCGCGCAGGTGTTTTTTTTTTCCTGATCCCTCTAAAAAAGAATAAAAACAAGAAATTAATGGTTGCTTTACGTATGGTTTACATAAATCAAGTTGAGTATTAGCTTTTTCTACCTGTGGTACTTTAAGGTTACGATGGAATACTTATCTCGTTATTGTGAATTGTCCATTCTATATGTTCCTACTAAAAAAAATAGTAAGTTAGTAAAATAGTTATTACTAAAGACAAAAGATAATGTTAAAAAATAATAAGAAAACAGTCAGAAATCGAAAAAGAGTGTGGAGTGCATCAGAAGAAAGGAGTTATAGGGTAATGTTTACATGGTTTTTGGAACCTTTCCTGCCCTGCCACCTCACAGGAAGGGGGATGGAGTAATATACGTAATGTACGTCATGTTACGTCTTTCTAGAGATGTTCCTTTGCATATCATCTGTAGTGTGCTGTTCTGGTGTTGTAGTGATTTTAAGGTTGTTGGGTATAGAAAATGTAGTAGTGGTGCGCCATGTACGAGTGATGGTCGTAATATTGCTTTGTAAATGAGTAATTTGAGTCTGAGTGATAGCCCTGGTGTATGGATGAGGTGTTTGAGTTGATATGATGTTGACTTGACGATCTGTATTCTGTTTTGTATGTGTGCAGTGAATGATAGGTGTGATTCTAGTTTCATGCCAAGGTATGTGAGATGTTTCTTGGATTGTATTGTGTGTTCGTTAAGTTTTGTTGCTCTGTTAGGAGTTTTCTTGTATGAGAAAGTGATAGCGTCCGTTTTTCGTGGGTTGATGTGTATGGTGTTTTCTGTAAGGTATAAGACATTTTATATTACAACTAGTAACAATTCAATGAAATTAATTAGACATAATATTTAATTAATAATATTTTTCAGGTTGTATTTTCTCCATACATGACTATTAATCAATGCAGTTCAAATAAAAGACATGGAAAAACATTTATAAATGTTTTAGTCAACGATATACTGACCATTCGGTTTGAAACGAGGTAATTATTTACATGTAAAAAAAAAATGATAACTCAATAATAAAATTGTAGTATTACATTGTGTAGCTTTATCCATGATAGAAATACTATTACCGAAATTATATTCATTATCAGTAAGTAGCTATGATTAATAATAGATAAAATAGATACCAACATTGTGTTGAATTGTTTCTTATCTTCTATAATAAAAGAACTTTTTAAATCAATAAAAAAAACTAGAAATAATCCAGTTTGTTTAATATATTTATTATTGGAGAATAATGGTCTTTCTTGAAAAATGACCTTTTAAATAAACTGTTTGAGACACGAAAATTTGATAATAGACGATTGATCACAACCAGTGTTATATTGTATTGACATCGGCCATTTGTTTTTAAACCATCGATACAGAGGCTTTGTTATCCTAAAATATATTTACCCAATTTTATTATAACGCCCGATACCATTTGTACACTAATTAGCTATAAATTTATCTCTGCTTCGCTCCTACCGTTCCCATCTAAGCAACTCATAAACTGGAATATGATATGAAAGAATTAGTCACTGGAATAAGAAAAACAAGTTCCTCATCGACTCCAAACCCTACCTACTTCCCTCCCTTATTATCCCTTACTTTTCATCAGCAATAATACTATTCCATTTCATTATTCTATTAAAAACCTCAAAGTCACTTTCAATCAATTCCTATCCTGAAGAACACATGTGTCCGAAACATCCTGAATATTTATCATTATTCCCAAACATTTCCATAAATTCTGCTAATCTATACCTTTAAAACCCCGCTAGCTACTTAACTACTCTCTTATTTCCTCATTTTGATTACGGTTGTTTGGTTTATGGAAGACTTACAGATGAACTCAAAGGAAAATTAAAGCGTCTTGTGAATGACTTCATAAGATTTCCTATTCTAATCCTAAGGAACCTTTTTATAGCACTAAGTTCCTTACCTTGCGTTTTTCTATTCATTCTTTGAACACCAGAAACCAATCGATATTTATGCTCCATTTTATAGAACTGCTTTCTTAGATGCTTTATTCGCCTATTTTTTTTTTTTTTTAACATTAGCTATTTTTTCGACTCTTTAAATCTCAATCTCCTGCATAAATGTAAAATTTATGTATAATAAATTCATAACCTTAGAGAGGTGCTTTATATATCAAGGCTGTATGCAAGACATAAGCAATTATTTATGTTCACTATTTTTGTTCTTATTTGTGTTCACTATAATGATTCTTGGTCGCAGCATAAAGATAATTTTTCATTCATTCATTCCAGTTATATACGGCTGGAACGCCATAGCCTAGATTAGAAAACTATAGAGAACGGGAGAGATCACGGTGAATCGGAATTTCATCCGGAGCGCGCTGATGGTGGAAACCATAATACTTCCAGCTTTAACTCTGAAGATACTATGGCACCTCAACACCCCGAAGTAGAACTCTTACACAGTATCCTTATTAATCATTTACGGGTGCATCAGTTGGAAAAAGTGTTAGAGCTGGAGGTAGTAATTGCACGGGTAATAGACCCGTACAATCACTTGATCCACAGGATTACAGGAATTGTATAACAGAGGATAGGGGGATGGTGAGAACCGACATGGCGCTGAGAAAACTGTGGGTTAGGGCGATAGGGCGTATCAAAAGGGAAAGAAGCTGCGAGTGTGGAAGCAAAACACCACTCTTAGGGACATAACTGGGGATATTAGAATAAGTACTATGGCACATCGAACGATAGGAATCAGTTGTGGATATGAGAGATCGTTTAGAGTAACCTTAATTAGAAAGCAGAACACCTTCACTATTGAAAGTTTGAATCAACCAAGGAAGAGAAAACCGACGGATATTGAAAAATTAAAACTTCTAACAGTAGAGGCATTTACGAAGGCTGAAGGAATCTCTGATCACAGACGAAGAAAATTATTGTACACAATTTTGTGTTTTTTTCTTTTTTCTAGCGGTTTCTTTTTGTCTCATTATACAAATATTCTATTTAATTTTTTCTCTCATTGCCATTTTGTCAAAAATCTGTGCTGGCACAAAAATCGTTAGTGCTATAAAAGTTTTACAGTGTTACTTTTTTTTTTCTGTGAAAGTTAGGGACGTGCAAAGATGCTATTCTTTCTTATTTTGTTGTTACCTTTATTGTAGATGTTATGCATTTTAGTTTTATTAATTGTTTTATACATATATATTTATAATCTCGGCTTAGGGAGATGGGTGGAGGAAAGGGGAATTAAGATCCATAAGAATGTGATATCAGTTGACGGAGGGCTACATCAGCTGATGGAATGCTATATCAGCTAACAGAGTGCCATATAACCTGATAGTAAAAATATTTTTGTGAATTAAATTTCTTCAGTTTTTAGTCTTTAACAACAATTAATTAGGCAATGTTAGATATACATTCTGTGTATTACTATAACTTAATTACATTTAAGTCTTACTTCCTTTAATTAAATACTTCCTTATTAAGCCCTGAACGTCTGGTCCTTCATAGGTTGTAGTGGTACAGATTTTCCTTTTTTATGTTTTCAAAACTGATTTTATGCTGATTAGTAAAATAAACTAAAACATTTCGTAATTTAAAAATCAGCAGTTAAAGCAGAAAATCTAAGAAATGTGTTGAATTAGGTTTGTGACTCCTAACTGCCAGAGGATCTAAAGGGGGGACTAAGGATTACAGAGATGGGAACTCCGATCTCAATGAAACTTTGTTTAGCTAGGTTGAAAAATAATCAAAGCATGATCGAGGACTCCTGAAAAAGCGTCCGAGGATTCAGGAAAAAAACAAAACATTTAATTTAATTTTATGTTAGGAGCAAAAATTGGTCCTAATACCAATGAAGGTGTTCATACAAATCGTTTTTGTTGTTTTTTCTTTACTAAAAATACGAAAATACTTTAATTGTTTAAAACTTCATAAGTTTACTACTAGAAAATTATTTTAAACATTTTTTTCTTTTGTAAAAACAAGATAGATTTATTTTCGTAATTGGAGAAACCACAAGTGGGTGAAAAGACCTTCTCAAGGACTCCTTAACTGCTCATTTCTTGGACACAGGACAATTTTTTGTGACGGTAGTTTTATTTTAAAGGTTATGATTCAAATTTATATAATAATGTGCCGACGAATGAAATTTAGAAGGCGGTTTAGGGGATAGTATTGCAGGAGCCGAAGATCTAAAAACTTTCTGAAACACAGAATTTTGTATCTGTAACATTATTGAAAGATATTATTATGTTGGTACTTCATATTAAATGATACTATAGTTATTTAAAACACTATTCAACTACATCTTAAAGATACGATATTTTCATTGGAATTTTAAGAAATCTCAACATAACAAATTCAACAGAAAAAAAACCCTTAAATGCTTTTTACTGACTTGAGAGCAAAAAAAACTACCCAGTCAGATTTAGTCAAGTTAGTTAGAATACGCAAAACAAAAGAAGTTGTAAATCCTATTATATATTTTAAACCTTTGATTTAATATTTTCTAACTGAAAATTCAGAGTATGGCTATTATTATTACTCTCTCTCTCTCTGGTTATTACTCTTTTTCATGGGATACAATTTTATTTCGCTTTCAATTATATGTTTCGGGATAAATAGAATTTTCTATCATTTTGTAATTAAATAGTATTTTGTGGCTGAATCTTAGCAGTGGTATATTGTATGTTTTTGGTGGTCGTTGTCAATTTTCCCAACTCTGGAATTTATATTTGAACGCGGTAATTATATTTTGTGGATGCTGACAATAAATCGAATGTCACTAACTAATATCAATTCAACGCGCACTAAAGGGAAAAATTTCCACAAATGCAAATCATATGATTTCCATGTGAAGTAGAAGATTTCCGGCGTAGATAATCTAACAAGCCTAAGGAACAAATTTTCTTAGAATTCCCTGAGGTGCAATTATCTGGAAGACATTTTATTTCAGGTAGATGAAATTAAATTGATTACTGATATCTACTAGAAATTAATTCTAAAACGATTCTCTTCTTTAGGTTTGTTGATTAACTTTAAAAAGTGAATACTTGGTGTTTTCGCCGTCAGAATGGGGTGAAAAAAAAAAACTAGGGATTCAAATTCACCTTAAAACCTAATTTAATATCAGAATCCTTAAACAAACGTACTCGAATTTATAGGAGCTTCCATAGGATATTCAGAAGGTTCAACAATCAACAGTACCCTCAAAATATAGAACATATGAATTAAAAGCTTAAATTATTGTATTTCTCTAACATTTTGATAAAATAATAATCAAACTAAATTGTTCAGGAAATTTGGGTTTTACATTTTTAAGCCCCAACGAACAACCTTCCTATTTAATTGTGTAATTGTGTATGTATATATTTGATATATTATTGCTCAATTGTATATATTAATATTATATCTTTCCCTTCTCTTTCTTACAGTACATTGTAATTGCTACAATATATATGTGAGTGGAATCTAAAATAAACTAGCAAAATCAATTTTGTTTAAAAACATTAATTCTTACAACTCAAGTTTATGTTTTCATCTAGATATTATTAATAACTCTCTCTTTCAGTAAATGTCTCTAAAAATAAAATATTACTTATTTTAAATGTAAATTGATCTATTCGAATAAAACGATGGCAAATCAATTAATTTTCAAGACAATAATTTTGTATTATCTAGGTTTTTTTTTTCATTTGTTTGCACAGGTCTTGGATAGTCATTGAAGACTGTGAGATCAGCATATTTGTTTCAACATCGACCTCTCATTGTGGCAGGATTGTCATCAGGATACTTTCCATCGATGTTGCTAAATTTAGTAGAGCTTCAGTAAAATGTGGGCAGCAAGACTTAATAAGACCAGACAAGGTGAAATATATACTCAGCAGCGCACTCGCCAGGTCCTCCTTAGTCGAAAGGAGATTTCTCATCAACTGTAAAAGTACTTCGAAATCAGCCTTAACTGAATTTTTGCGGGATATATTCAAATATTACATGAGCAAGCTGGCACTAAATGATAACATGGATATTTAGATTCAGATACTTACTTGCATATAACAGTAAAAAATAACAGAATGAAGACATAAGAAATATCCAAGCATAAGCATCTATGTCCTACACATGTCACAAAAGAACTTCTGATAATTTTTTTTTTTCATTTTTTTTACTTTTTTGTTCAAATATTTATTTATTGCAAAATAAAGGTAACCTTCCAACCAAATATTATATATTATGCTAGGATGCATAAGAGATTGCCTAGTAAATTAATAAATATTCTTCTATAAAACACGTTAATATTTTTTATTTTCTTGAAAAAAGAGAAAGAAAAAACCATTACAAGTGTTTAAAGATCCTGTCATAATGCACTTTTTTGCAAATAGTACCTCTGATCTCTGCAGTAGTCTACGAGCCAAAAAGAAATAAATTTCTGAGAGGAACTATTTTTGAAATGTCTCTTTCTTCAAATACCTGTTTGACCTACAATATTCTAGAAAAATCTAAGAGAGTAAAATGATCATGTTTTTCGCCCTCTTGAATATTTTCTAAACAATATATTGGGTAATGAATTGGTGAAAATTCCATACTGAAGTATCAGTTTAAAAATAAAATATATCATGATAAATAACAAAATATAGGCCACTTTAGAGCTCAAAAACAAAAAGTCAGGTATAAGTTGTTTCAGCAATGTTTTTGATAAAATTGAATATCTAGAAGAGCCACTTAATATTCTTGATTTTTCACATTTTATTTTTGAATTTTATCAATTGCTCAAATAATTTTGATTAAATAACAGCTCAAGTACATTTATTTTTGTTTATTTCAAATAATTTATGACCTCACATTGTTATTAATATTAAAATGGATACATATAAACAATGAAAGGATTTTATTTTTAACTTAAGGAGATAAAAGGAAATATATATTTTTTTTTTCAAGTAGAGAACATATTTTGTGAAATAAGGGTAGTAATATATACCTATTATGTACCGTTGGAACAATGTTAAATCATATAGGAGGATAGATATAAATTCCGAACACTATCTGGTTATCATGGAGTTAAAGCAGATGCAGATCGGGAGGGATAAGAAAAATTGCAGGCAAGGGATCATGATGTATCAAAAACTTCATACAAACAAAATATGGATAACTATGTTCAAAATCAAACTCTGACGTTACCGAGGAGACAGAAATAATCGTATCAAGGTGGCATTAAATTACAAGTAATGTTATATCTAAGGGGATATTTGAACCGAAGTACAGTGGTTAATAAGAAGTAAGGGTTGATACTTGGTGCACTAGTGTAAGATTAATGAAAAAAATATTTTTACAAACTTCTGAACAATCGACAAGTAGAAATAGAAGAGGAGAATGAAGTAATCGAAAATGTTGAAAGTAATCAAGATGTGTTACTTGATAAACATTACATTACGGATGTATTAGAGAGCATAAAAAATTCACCTGGGATAGATGGTCTGCCAGCGGAACTTTTCAATGAAAACTGGAAACTTACAGGAGTTCTTAAGAATCAATGTAGACAATCTGTGGGAAGAGGTAATCACCAGTAAGTGGTCAAGGGGCCAAAGAATACCAAGAGAATTCAAAAAGATAATAGGTTATCATGCAAAAGAAAAATCAAGTTATTCAGCCTGGCGTTTAACCTCGGCATGTGTGCCTCAATGTGAATGAGGGAAAATCTAAAATAATGGCATTAAGGTGAAAGATACCCGCACACCACCAGCATATGTGTGTTGTCAGTAATTATACTTTTGAATTTGTTGATAATTTCAGTTACCTTGGGTCTGTAATCAATGAAGAAATAAAAAAGATGGCGGTATAAGATCAAGAAGACTTACAGGAAATAAAGCATACTTTGCGCTGCTTAAAATATTTATAAAACGGTTGTACCCGTAACCGCAAATATAACGCTACATAAGACTGTTATTACACAGGTCATAAAGCGTACCGTGTGAGTGAAACATGGAAATTTAACAAAACTGTTGCGGAAAAAATTGAATTTTTAAACAAATATCTGTTGTACAAAATTTAAAATGTTACTTTAATCTGATAAACAAATAGAACACAATTAACAACACTAATATTGCATATACACTATTAAAAAGAAATAAACAGAATGACTACCTGCAAGAAGAGTAAGTGTCTGGAAAAAACAAATAACCCACACTTAAATTTCTTCTTTTCACATCCGCACTGTGTTATGCGAAAACTTTAGGGAGTAAGTTGCAGTGGGGAATCTAATAGCTATGAAAAGCATATTATAAGAAAACAATTGTATGTAATGTGACATACTGGGAGATTGCTGATTGACCGTGTGTATCAGTAAATGGTATTTGATCGGGGTGCGGTCAAATAAAACTCAAATAGTAAATTGGTGAACTATTTTTATTTGAACCAACGTTTTGCCCCGCGTTGTAGGGCTTCATCAGGGCTGTTTTGACGGAAGTCAAATCAGAGTTTTATATCTTGAGGCCCCCATGTGTTTTGTGACATACTGGAAGATTGCTGATTGACCGTGTGTATCAATAAATGGTATTTGACCGCACCCGGACCAAATACCATTAATTGTATGTAATGTTTCTGTTTATTAATCTTAATTTTTTTCTGTATAAATGTATTTTGGTGTTTAAAAATTAGTTAAGAAAATTCTTTCTCACAATAACTGTTTTGTTTTTCCAATGTAGGGAATGATTATGGACACAATAAAATCACAGAACGTCACCAGAATATAGTTCTTTCATTATTGACTAAGCCTCGTGATCCTCAAATATATAGTATTTTAATAGTCAAGGAAAAGAATATAAATACATACATACTATTATACAAATGAATATAATAATTCGATAACCTTAATAGTGATTTTCTGTTTTAATTATAAATTAATAAGATAATGATATTGTTATCTAGCATATATTTTTAGAAATGTTAGAATAGGATCAAGGCTTTGAGGTAAAATACACTAATAAAATAGAATAATTGGATATAAAAAATATATTTTTTAAAATCTTATTAATTTGAAACATAAAAATTGTAAAATTTATTGTGCTGTGAATTGGAATCAGAACCAGTTTTTGTTTAACCTATCTGGGAATGCTCCATTTTTACATGAAAAGTTATTTTCATTGTACTACATAACAAGCTACAAAAAAAAAAAAAACCTTAATGGATTCATAGAGTGTATCGACTGCTATTGACACAACATGGTCGAGCATTTCTTTAATTAGGAAAATCCAAAAGACATAGCGGAAGGTAAAAAGCAAAACAATAGTTTTGCTTGTAGGTACTAGCTCATTGCGGAATCTTAGGCACCGGAAACGCTGATCGAGTCGCCCATAAAGCCAGAAAAAAGCAACTATCTAAAATAACTAAACTGAGAGATGTTATTGGAAGACTGGGTGCACCAAATTTAAAAAATACTTCTGGTAGATTGGAAAAGTCTTGAAATATTAGAGAGGCTAAAAGTTGGTCCTAATTGTAGAAAACGGACCGATTGCTAGAATCGAGAGAAGAAAAGAAGAGACGTGGTGACTTAGGATTGGTCATTGCTAGTTTACGTATAACATGGACAGCATGGAAACATCTGGTCAAAGAATGTCCACTATTCGGAAATATAAGAAAAACTAGAGCTACCAGAAGCATTAATGGAAATTCTGGTTGACAGTGAAGCAGGTCTCCACTCTGTTGTAAGAGATACAAATCTTATATCTTAGATACATAGAGCCCACCCTTTGAGGAGAGAAAAAGAATCAAGTAA